>NW_022196896.1:132435740-132447304 GCF_008632895.1 Mastomys coucha | reverse complement strand
GCGGAAGCGGGGCGGGGCGGGGCGGGGTGGGGTGGGGTGGGGCAGGGCAGGTGAGTCAGGCAGGAGACCATGGGTAGAGCAGACCTAACTGTCTGCTCAGGCACAGGCTTCAGGAAGTTGCTGGTCCCATTCCCCTCAAGCTTCCTCACATTCTGCTTCCCTTGACTTAGTTTCCTTAAGTATCCATCCTGTATTTCATGGCTCCTGAGTCTCCCCTCGCCCCACTTGCACTGGGCGCCAAGCTTTTATATACTTGGTTATTTTTCTCTCATCAATTTGAATAGGATTTTCTCTTCTACACTATGTACACTTCTGCAATTCCTGAGGCTGATAGGTCCCTGTATATGAACCTAAACTCAGCACTTTCAACACCTGGTATCATCCATTGCATGCCAGGGTTGTACCAGCTTTTCTTACTGAGTTATCCTAGGCCTAAGGGCCTTAATTCAAACGCGTACACTGACCACCAACCATTGAGAGCTGTAGATTTGGATTCAGGCTTCAGAGATGAGCCTGCATTTCTAATAGGCTTCCAGGCAAAGCCTGTGTTGTTCTCGGGCATTTGAGGAAGGAACCTTAGTCTGGTTTTCCTTTCCATCCCCCCATGACCTTCGATTGTTAGCCCAGATGCATTCAAAAAATGTAAAGAGACTTGGCAGGAAACTACATGGCTGAACAAATCCTGTTGTACATTTTTTAAATGCTGGATTATGCTCTCCTGAAACATGAATGGACAAAAAAGAACCTTCTGCAAGGCTGGTTAGCTGATAAGAAGTCCAGTGACTGTGGGGAGGTTGGAATGTTGCAGATCCAGAGCCTAATTATGATTTATCTTGGGCTATATCTTCAGTCCTCTCAACTGACCTGACATATTTGTGACTAGTGGATATAAAACCCTTTGGAATGTATTAATTTAAGAGATTACTAGTTTCTGCCAGCCGAAAATCTTAGAGTGTCATCAGAAAGCATCTGAGACTCGTAGCAGAGAATCCCCATGTTGTTACAACTCATCTAATGATCCCACCAGTGTATTTGAAGGGGGCCTTAAAGTAAATCTTTGTTCTGTTACTATACAAACTTCTCTTACCACACTGGAGTACGGGTTGGGGGTAATCTAAATCTGCATTCGTGAGCTGCCACTCACTAGTATTTGGCTCCAGAATAAACTCTCTCTTATCTCCTGTGAAGTAAGTCTTGTGGTTTTGTGTTGTGCACATCTGTGGAATGTGGAATCTGATCTAAGAGCCATACTCCAAATGAAATTTCTGTTTGGGTAAACTGTTTAGCAATTCTGCTGAACAGCCCGAGGAGCATGTAGCTCAGTGTTTCCTTTGGAGTGGGGCACTCTAAATGCTGATATTGCTGGTGGTCCGGATGCCGGAGGGTGAGAGCATTCATCTATCTTAGGAAGAGAAGTTTCTTTTTATTGGAAGAGAAAACACAGAAGGGTCCAAGATATGGCCTCAACCTCAGAGCCACAGCCCTGCTCTTAAGCAAGATTTTGTGTTCTTTTTTCTCAATTCTCATCGATGCTATCTTTATTTCTACCCATTCCCCCTAAGAATAAACATTATTTGTCTAAAGAGGGGAAATAGTCACTTGGTAGAAAGGCTAGCAGACATCATCTTATCTGGGTGGCTCAGGGTGGCATTCCCAGAAGCAGATGCAGTGATGGCATCGCCCCCTGGAGGCTCTGAAAGGCATATCATTTCCACGGCCTCATGTCCCAGTGCCTATCCCAGGGACATCACAGGGAAGTATTGTAGGAGACGATCCATAGCCAAATGTTCAGCAGAGGGCCTGGCATTCTTGGAGAGTACCAGAAAGCATGAGCTACCATAGAAGAGAGGAAACGAGGGACACAAAGCTTTGCTAAGCCAGAGGACTTGTGGTTTTAACAGTAGAAAAGATAGTGGATAGGAGGGGAAGCTGATGGGATCAGAGCTCATGGTTTAGTGAGTGGCGTGGTACCTGCATGAATGTCAGTTACATGAGATCTTAGCCATGGGATGCTGGCCAAGTTTCCCAAGGGACTCTATAGTATGCTATGGCTTCCCTCTAACTCTAAAACAGTTTCTAAAAACGTGTCTACAACTTATATACAAAGTCTATATAAAGTATATACAAAGTACATACAAAGTATATACAATATAGCAGACACACTAAATATGTACAGCTCACTTAGCACCTGTTCCTTCAGTATCCTCCAAACTTGGTAAGGGAACACAGTCAACACACATGTCAATCATTTCACACATACGTCTGCAACTATACGTTTATAGGAGCACAAGGAATCTTCATTTAACACACTAAATTGCCACAACTATACTACCTACTAGAAGTGCACCCCCAACACGTTGGACAGCCTCAAATGTTGGCAGGAGGCCTGGCATGGGGTAGCGTGGGGTAGGGTGGGGTAGGGTGAGGTAGGGTGGGGGGCTGGCAGACCACATGACAGGATGGGGGTAGATAGAGTGACAGCGTCCCACAGGCTCTGAAGGGAAGCCATCCCAGAAGGACTGAGAGGCCAGCAGATGTCACTTCCTGCAGTTGCTGTGGGCATAAGACATCCAGAACAAAGAAGAGAAGAGAACAAATGAGGGTTCCCTCAATGAACAATAAGAAAGTATGCACCCAGGATGCCAGGCTTCACGCTTCTCTGGGGCCTGATAATTAGTTCTCCTTAGTTGTGTGACTCAATCAATCTTTTTACTAAAGAGCATGGGGCTGGGCTTCCACGTCCAGATGACAGGGCTATTATACTCATATTCACACCGTTTCTAAGCAGTGAGTCCGTGTAAACACAGAGGGTTTCTGCTCCTCAAAGGCAGAAAGAACTCCTGGTTGAACCAGGTAAGTGTAACCTTGTGCCTAAGTTCATGTCCAAGGTGAACTGCGCCTGGGCTAAGCCCTGTTCCAACTAGCTTTGCTCATGAAAGGGGCTCTTGTTTGTAAAGTTTAGCTGAGCTATAAATTTATACGTGGAACTATGTGATTTTTGTCATGTTTGATTATTCTATTTGTAAATTTTAAAGATTTTACTATTTGCATATGTACTTTATATTTGCATATATTATAATTTGCATCTCTCATATGTTTATATATGGCATATATTAATGGTATCTTAAGGATAAGGCCTAATTCTAGTAGTGACATTAATTTATGTTTTGGGTATGCCTTATACACACAGCCTGAAAGGGAAGACATGCAGTAACTTTAAAATGCAGGTCTTCTAACTTTCATCACACACACACACAAAAAAAGGCGTGGGACTTCCCATCTGTGTTGTCACAGGTCAACAAGTTCCAGAATTTGGGTTTTCAGATCAAAGATGCTCAACTTGTCCCATAAAACAATGTGTGAAGCAGATTTAAATAAAAAAAATAAAAGCAGGTGCTGTCTGAAGACACAGATGAATTGGTGACTGCCAAGTCAGAGCTGAGATAGGGAGCCACTGCCCACACACAGCAAAGAGCAGGTTAGGGACACACAAGGTCAGCAAGAAACTCACAGAGCAAATTCCATGAATGTCACACTCGGATGAGTGGCCGTGGCATTCGCAGGGCTGACAGATTCCTCCAAAGAGTATCCCATCCACTCGATAATAGCCGGGGAGGCAGGCCTGCAAGAAAAGAGGACCAGTGCGTCGTTGGAGCTCGTGAATGTAGCAGGCAGAGGGCGGCTCTGGGTGTAATGAGACCTATCTTCCTTCCCATGCACTTGAACAGGGAACCACTGCATTTTCCACAACCAGGAAAGCATCTCTCCTTTCTGACTTTCAAACGTTTTAATCCAGACAGCATTTCCATGCCTTAAAAACACACCTTCTTTAAGCGTGCAATTCAGTGCTTTTCAGTAAACTCACCGCCATGCAGCAAGTTCATCTAGCATGAATTTCTTTAGCATCTGTTCAACGTATTCAGTGGATGGGACAGTTCTCACACTGAAAGGGGTCCTGACTCATGGTTGAGAACCAACGCTTTAGCAGATTTTGCTTCCCAATTTTCCCCCTTTGCATGCAAATCATTAAAAGCTGCCTTCAAACAGTGAATGAGTTCAAGGACAGGCCTGGGTCACAGTACGTCAGTTTAATTGAGCAAAGAGACCAGGTGCACCTTCTGTTGGCTAAGGCCAGAGAGGCCCTGTGGGCATCCAAGGGCACGCTCTGCTCTGGCTTACAAGGGGCAAGGGACCCTTCTGCACGGTGGTGCATTTAGCTCTCAAGGCATCCCTGAGAACAGCACCTCTGCTTTGTAACTAGCAAATGCCGGAAGTGAAGAAGTGCTTGGTGTGTCCCCGGATAAGTCTAAGGCAGCTGTGCCCAGCTCCAAGGCCGTTTCTCGTCCACTGCCGAGGGCTTGACCTTGTCAAAGGCACCTCAGTAGTCTCTCACAGACACGTGTGAGTAAGGAGGCTTGGACTTTATGTCTTTCAAAATAGGCATTTTAGACAGGAAGATTATAATCATATATGCACATACATGTATATACATGTATGTATGTATGTATGCATGTATGTACTCATATTGAATTAGGGTTCTGCACATGTATGTGTTCTACCACTGAGCTATATTCCAAGTTTCTTCTAGTTCTTATTTTGAGACAGAGTCTTGATAACTTTCCCAGATAAACCCTGAATTGATAATACTCCCTCAGCCTCCTAAGTCCCTCTTTTAAAGACCTACATAATCAGGCCCAAATAAGAGTTTCTAGAAGTATACAAATAATAAATGCAGCCACTCACACAGATTTCATGGAAATCTCCTAATCCCTACATCCAACTGGATGCTGCCTCATACTTAGTGTCAGCCCACAGGCAAGCAGCTTAAAGTGCTGCAGAGAAATCCATTCCTGCAGGCACCAGCCTGACGTCAGTCGAACTCCTCTCTTAATAAAAAACACTGAACGAAGCACACAGTTGGCTGACACGTGTCCTCAGGGACCACGGTCACAGACTCATTATGGAACATGCCTCAGATAACCACATCTTTCTGGTCACCAGTCCTTGAACAATATGCTTTAAGAACCCTTTAACTGGCACTTCCATTGTTCAAGGTCTTATTAGTAATTTAGAGAAGGGATAAAGTATACAAAAATGACGTCCCTGGGCTATAAGGAAATATCCTGCCCCTTAAATCCTTTCTATGCAGTTGACAGGTTGGGATATTCTCCATGGATCCTGGCACTGGTTTCTCAGGGCTGCTGGGGCACAGCTGGATTAAACACAGCTGGATTAAACACAGCTGGATTAAACCTCTCATGTTTGCATGAGCCTATGCATGTTACCACCACTACCTGCAAAGTCCAGTGAACTTGCAAAGTGTTTGGGACTCTGAGAGCAGCCATCTCTTCTGGCATTGTTGGCTCGGTCTCTAAATGCAGGGTTCCCTTGCATCACATCCGAGGTCTCTTACTCCATAGTCTATCATCATTTATCTACTAAGCATTAAACATGGAGTCCCTGGACCCAGAATATGTTAAGTAGGCCTAAAATTTTCATACTTTATACCTAAAAACATGTTCAATGGTTCCAAATACAAAAGAAACAAAAACCTTGCAAAAATATTTAGAATATGAGTGTTTAAATATCTACATCATAAGCCATGATGCTATCTTTGCTAACTACACCACTTATGATTTTAAAGACTGATAAAAATGGATAAATTGTCTCCTTGTAAAATGATCAGAAGGAAATCACAATCAATCATAAATGTTCATAAGGACTATGAACCGTGACAATGTGGGAGGCCTGACTGTGTGCACACTGGCTAACTAAGCTAGTGAGACCCAAACATCAATATGATCGTATCCTAGCTATAAAGGCTCACTCGGCTTTATCTTACAAGGTTACATTATGGAAGCTCGCTGACTTAAAATTCCCTAATCTTTGGGAGAGACAGTATCTGTGTTTATATGTGTGTTCTATGCGGTATGTGTGATGTGTGGTGTGTGTGGTTTGTGGTATGTATATATGAGTGTGTATGTGTGTGTGTGAGGGTATGATGGGGTGCTCCTGTTTGTTGTGTATGTGGATATGTGCTCATGAGTGCAAGTGCCGACAGAGGTCAGAGGTGTCAGGTGACCCCGAAGCTGGAGTTACAAGCAGTTATGAACTGCCTGATATGGATGCTGGGGAATGAACTAGGGTCCTTTGCAAGAGCAAGGTGCACCCTTTAAAACAGCATGATGCCCAATACTCTCATAGCTCAATAAGGTCTAAGCAGGGTAGGAGTTTTCTAAAGTTAAATGCAGATGTTCATCACACCGACTTCAGCAGACCTTTCCTGTAGGAAGTCAGAGAAAGGTAGAGACTGTCAGAGGCCATCAGTACCTCACAGGAGGTCCCCGTGTAGCCTTGGGGACATTCGCAGTGTTCCACGTCAGCAGCTACTACCAGGTCTATAGCATTAGGGCTTGCTATGTCCAGAGAGACAGAATCCAGCCTGCAAACAGACGAGGGTCATTACATAGCTCTCATAGGTCTCAAAAGACCTCTCACGCTTCCCTGAAGATAGGCTCCTACACGGTTCATTTAAAGGAAATGGGCATGAGGTGTCTGTGTTGCTAGAGAGTCCTCATCAAGCACTCTTGGTGGGCAGCCACCACTATTCTCTGGGGATGCTCCAACAGTTAGTAACAAGAAGTTCTACTGCCCATAGGGCGCTGAAGGAAAACTCTGTCAGAGCCTACTTGGAGTGAAATGAAAGCTCTTCACTGTGATCAGGTGTCTCGTCATGAATGGGAGACCATCCTCTCCTGGATTGGATGAGGCTGACTTTAGCAGCATCCAAATTTACTCTTGGCTTCCACACACTAATCTCCTCAAGGCAATCAAATGAACAAGGATGGACTCAGTAGCTCACATAACTGTGCAAAACCTAAGGCCATTGGCATCAGAGGAATGAAGGGGGTTGGGGGGGTGGCGAGAGAAAGGGGCAAGAAGACAGTAAGGTTCAGACACTGTTAATTCTCTAGGCATTGCCAGGGCTGGTGAGATGGCTCAGTGGGTAAGAACACCGACTACTTTTCCAAAGGTCCTGAGTTCGGGTCCCAGAAACCACATGGTGGCTCATAACCACCCACAATAGATCTGATGCCCTCTTCTGGTGTATCTGAAGACAGCTACTTATGTATAATATAATAAATAAATCTTTGAGCTGGAGGGAGCAGGGTTGACTGGAGCAAGCAGAGGTCCTAAAAGTCAATTTCCAACAACCAGACAAAGGCTCACAACTATCTGTACAGCTACAGTGTGTACTCATAAACATAAAATAAATAAATCTCTAGGCATTGCCTGGAAACTTGAAGCTTTCTGAACCTCAAGTCATCTCTTTCTTACCAGATGTGCTTGTCCTTGTGCCTCATGTTTTTGACAACATTACATGTGTGAAAGCAATTCTAATACACCCAGATCCCTTAACTGGATCCCTCGTTTAAGCAGTAACCTTGAAGAAAGTAACACTAAAGACAAGATTGTTCTACCTGCGTAGAGATTCCTCTCAGGACATACCTATAGAGTGCCATTTTAGCAGAATTATAGTTGGCTCTGATCAAGAGATGCGTCACATTGGCCAGGACAGTCATCAGCTGGTCACGGTCAATCTCCCTTCCAGTATTAAAGTCCCGGAAGTTCTCAGGCACAAGTCTAACCATGTTGAAGTATTCCTCATAGGGTTGCAAGGACAGGCCTTCAGCCCTTGTGCTTATAGTGAGCCCATTTCCCTAGCATTTAAAATGGAAAGGAAAGACACTTTTAGTGCAATTAATGTCCCATAATTAAGTTCTGTATCAAGCAATCTTACAGCAAACATGTGATGGAGGATATGACCCAATCCAGAGTTAAGAGGGGAGGGGCAGTTGAGTGTTCTCTTTTTTTTCCCCATGTGTATGTGTAGTTGTGCATATATGGTACATACATACATACACACATACACATATGTACATACCTACACACACATACATATGCACATACACATACACACATATACATACACACATATGCACACATACCTACATACACATATACACACATACACACACATGCATATGCACACACATACACATGCATACATACACATATACACATACATACACATTCATATACATACATACACACATCATAGACATTCATATACATACATACATATATATACATACATATACATACATATATACATATACACACATGTACACATACACAAGTATGTATTCATGTGTGTGCCACCCCATCAGACCCCAATCTCTACAGCAAATCAAATCAGTTACCTTGATGATGACATCAGCATGAGACATGAGGCCACTGTCCACCGTCTCCACCGGGATATCATAAGACACAGTGTATTTCAGGAACCCGCCAAATGCTGTCAGCTGGAAGAGTAAGGGACAGGAGGGACAGGAGACAACAGTTATAGCCTTAAGTCAGGGGAAACCATTGCTAAGATCCACCTGCGGATATACAGACAAGAGCCATCCTGATGGCCACACGGAGGAAATTCACACTTAAAGGAATATTAGGTACTATTTAAAGGATATGATTATGATAAAGAAATTCTTGACACTTGAAGAAAGATATATCATTCTTCTACAGGTCCCCAAGGGAAACATCCAAATGCAAAATTAATTAATTAATTGAAAAGAATTTTATTGCATGTATTTGTGTATGGGCGTGCGCACCATGGCATAGGTGTGGAGGTCTGAGGGTAACTTGTAATAGATTGTGCTTCTCTTCTTTTTACCACATGGATCCTAAGCAGTGAACCAGGTCAGACTTGGTAGCAAGCACCTTTTCCTGCTGACCCCTCTTGGCAGCCATATTTATTGTACTTAAATGACCCTTTTCACTATTGCCAAGCTTGTTAGATGTGTCATTTAAAAGAAGCTCTCAAAATATTTTTCCCTTTATATGTATATGAGGGGTGCCCATCAACATATACAAGGGGTTAGTTATAGGGGTAACTAATGTATATTAGGGATGCCCATTAATGTAAACTGGAGGGTCACTAATGTATAGTGGAGAGTTCCTTCATGAGGAATACATCGCAAAATTCAGACTGCAAAGGTACAATCATGAAATCTCAGGAATATGCTTTAAAGTTCTCTGGTGATAATATCCTATAGACAGAGTATATCATATATTGTAATATACAAGTTAGGCCACATGTGGAAGCACACCCTTATACTTCTGGTACTCTAGAGTCTGAGGAAGGTATAGAAATGCAAGGCCACACAGGGATACATATCAAGAGCCTGTTCCCCAGCAGACAGGTATTTCTGTATACACCCTATGGATATACAAGTTAGGAAACATAGCAATAAAAATAACTAGAAGTTTAGTCTATTATGAAAGTGCAGCATCACCTTAAACCAAACCATAACGTTATTTAAACAGAGGCCTTGGCTGTATTTACTAGTTTGTCAGAATCTGGAGAGACCAGGCATAATTCACTGGCTAGTAGAAATCAAGCACCGATGACAAGAAGCTTCAATCAGCTCTCGGGACAATCAACCATGTAGATCATTGTCTTGCATTTTCCTTAAATGAAATGGGTGTTACTCTGGACATCTGTGACCCGCACATGAGCAGCAGTTTGTACGGATGTGAGAACAGGAGCTGAGCAGACACTCCACCGTAGGAGCATCTCTCTGGGCATCTTCTGCTGTGCCATGCCCTGAGTCTGCTGTGAACTAGACAAAGTAGCAACACAGCTACACTCCATACCAGGTCTGAGTTACTCAGGGATCCAGAGGGACAGAGGTAAAGCCAGTCACAGTGAAGGGAATGAGAGTCACAAGACATGGATTAGGAACTGGAGGCAGCAGAGCAGAGGATGATGGGATGTCTTAATGTAAAGTCCAAGAGGATTAGAGAGATCTACTGTGGAATATGTGTGCACGACGCAGGCTGTGAGTACTAGCAAACTCGTGGCCAGTGAGTCTCCTTCAAATTCTTAATGCTCTCTGAGATTTACAGCCCGACATCCCCGCCTCACACACAGTCACACACACACACACAGACACACACACACAGAGACACACACACAGAGACACACAGACACACACACACACACACACACACACACACACACACACACCTTGTTTCCAAGGTAGGCCTCAGGAGCTGCCCAGTAGTATGTGGAAGTCAGCCTCTGCATCACAGCCGAGTTGTTGATGCTGATCTGACGGTGCCCACCCAGGGCATCCTGCTGAGACCGGATCTTATTTGTGCTGATCAAGTCAGTGACCAGCCACCCTGACATATTCGACACCTTAAAAAAAAAAAAAAAGAGAAGTTTAGAATATGGCATCAGGGTCACCTTAGAGTGCACCAAGTCCTGTGTGAACATCTTCGCTACAAGGAGACAGATGGAGCAAGTTCACGCTCAAGTTAGAGCTAGCAGGACTGTAGGCACCAAAGCACAGCGAAGGACTTCCTGCTAGGATCGAGGAAAGCTAAGCACATGTCACCCACCTCAACCCACACAGTTACACATAAGCAAAGAAGGACAACCATGCAAGTCAGGGTTATGTATTTTAGATTTTGTTTTGTTGAGACAGGGTCTTACTATGTAGCTCTGCCTAGCCTGGAACTCACTATGTAGATCAGGCTGGCCTCCAGCACACAGGGATCCTCCTGCCTCTACCTCCAAGCGCTGGGATTAAAGGCATGCACCAGCATGTCTGGCTATAACTGGTCTTTTCTACTTTGTGGGTTTTTCTTTTTCCCACCCTCTCCACCCCTCTTCTTGCACTCTTTCCACTCTTTAACACTAGAGAGGAAAAGGGGGAGAGAGGAAGGGGGTGACGTTATCCTTAGACTACATCCTGCTGACTAAAGGTTCCTGGGGGCAAGGTTTATCTTTGCCATCAGCATGTCTAAATTCTTGTTATTTCCTTTTTACCCATGACTACTTAACAAATAGCAACCGACCAACAGCCCCTCACCTCTTGAGGCCTGAGAATTTCTATAAACTCTAAAAGTTTCCAATTCCAAGCATCATGCAATTGCAGAAACTACCTGCAGCTGGAAAAATAACGCTCCTGCTAAGCACGAGGCAAATCCTAGTCAGCTGCTATTGCGGACAGTCTGGAGCAACCACATCTCCACCACCCCTGGAGCAACCCACATCCCCACCCCTGGAGCAACCCACATCCCCACCCCTGGAGCAACCCACATCCCCACCCCTGGAATTAAAATGAAAGCACATTCCTATTTCTCTGTTTTTTTTTTTCAAAGAAACCAAAATTCTCACTCCACCTGACCTCATATATTAGATTTTTAGTAAGAGCAAAGAAACTGATATGGGTTTAATACCCTAAATCTAAAACGTCCCCAAATCCTGACTTCACTTGAGTCATAAAACAGATACACCCAAAACAATTCACAAAACCTGTATTTAGGCTATGTGGGCAAGGTGTATATGAGGCATGAAAAAAATGTATATGTATGTGTGTATATGTGTATGTATATATATATATGTATATGTGTATATATGTATATATAATATATTGATGTGCAATATATATTCTCTATATATGTATATAATATTGATTATATAATATATTCAT
>NW_022196896.1:132402170-132435730 GCF_008632895.1 Mastomys coucha | reverse complement strand
ATATATTGGAATATATACATACTATATGACATATAATATATTACTTATATTATATCATATTATATATTGGAATATATCTATACATACTATATGACATATAATATATTACTTATATTATATCATATTATATATACATTCCAAAAACAAAAATCCAAAATGCTTCTGCTCCCAGCATCTTGGGTGCTCAGACTATAAATGTCATAATTAAAATATCTCTGTTTCTGCCAGGCAGTGGTGGCACACACCTTTAATCCCAGCCCTTGGGAGGCAGAGGCAGGCAGATTTCTGAATTAGAGACCAGCCTGGCCTACAGAGTGAGTTCCAGGACAGCCAGGGCTATACAGAGAAACCCTGTCTCGAAAAAAAAAAAAAAAGTAAGAAAAAAATCTCTGTTTCTGACCATCTTTTTCTTCTTTGCCCTGCTTTATACCCAAATGATGAAAAATATTTTAAAACAGACTCCATACTGCAATGTCTCGCTTGCCCAGGGGTGAGGAGAGCCCCTAGTGAGGTGACTCCAGTGGTCAGTGGTGGAAAACCTGGAGCCCAGCAGCCCCCTCCCTAAGTTCCAGCCATCACCCTGCGAACCCTTCAGACTCCCCACACCCCAGAGCCTGCCTGTTCTAGAATTCCATGCCCTCTGCTCTTGTTGTTCTTCTATCCCCGGGATACCTCCCACTCCAAATGAGAAACTCCCATGCCCCCAAGCGTGTCCTACAGAAGAGAAGGAAACAGTTGGATCCTGCAGTGCCGTTCCAGCAACTGTCTCAACTGGAAAGCGTGTATGGCAATAAGCACGTGGATCAGTACAAACAAGTAGCGATGCTTTCGGAGTGAGCTGCCTTCATGGATGCCTTGGTCTCTTCAACAGAAGGCCCCGCCCTCCTGGCTTCCTAACATGGCCGCAGAGGCCCCATGACTGGCTGCTTAAGGAAGTTGCAGTCTCCCACCTGACTGACGGACCACGTGAGGCTGTCGCAGACATCAGAGACTCCGAAGCAGAAACACTCGGAGCAGCCCTCGGGGTTTCGTTCCTTCAAGTTATAGAATCCCGGCTTGCAGCGATCACAGTTCTTTCCCTCGACATTTTTCTGCAAAAAAAAAAAAAAAAAAAAAAAAAAGATTAGCTGGTGAGGCCAGTGTATACAGAGAGACGGAAAGATCGGTCATGCATGTGGTGTTGATAAGGAGAATCCACAAAACCAGGTAATAAATACTCAGTTAACTAAAGAACGTGGGAAACCTCAAGCCGCATTTATGAGTAAAGAGCCTGCAACAACTTGCATGATTCTGTCAGTGAGGACGAGTCTAAGACGTTACAGCTTGGTCAATACATTGAAATAAACAGGGTCCTACTGTGCAGCCCAGGCTAGCTGGCTCGCCTCCACTTCTCAAATCCCTCCAGGCTATCCACTCTGCACTGGGATTGTAGGCATGCACAACACGCCTTGCTTGCTATTGCTTTCCTATCTGAAGAGAGCTATATAACTATTTGTTTGACTTATAAATGCTAGGGCTTATTCTGGGTCACATGCGGCACAGGCAGCAGACTCTGCTGTTATGGGAATGAGGCAGAAGGTACAAACAGGAAATCTCAAGAATTCCAAGGAAATGGTTATTAATATCATATGGCCAAATAAGACCCTTCTCGGGCACTGTGTGTGTGCATTCCTATCATTATACAATTCTCTTCCAAGAGGAGTGCAAGATAACAGATCTGCATTTCATTAGAGTTCTGGGAAACTCAGTATGTACCTGGTTCTCCTCCAAACACGGAGCTAGAAGGCAATGCCACAGAACGGAGCCAGTGCCAAGAAAATGATTCGCAGTATTGGGTTTCATCTTAGAAGTCACAGAAACACCTCAGGAATCTATGGTCATTACCCAGAGGTGCCGCAAAAGAGTAAGCCAGGTGCCCATTTCAATCCAAGGGCACAGAATAGGGCCATCTTGCTGTGACATGCTGTGCTCTGCACAGTACTCGATCATCTGAGCCAGGGGAGCAGAGAACCTCAGAAGAGACTCAAATCTTCCTTGATGGGTACATGCCTTTAATCCCAGCACTTGGGAGGCAGAGGCAGGCGGATTTCTGAGTTCAAAACCAGCCTGGTCTGCAGAGCGAGCTCTAGGACAGTCAGGGCTACACAGGGAAACTCTGTCTTGGAAAAAGAAAAAGAAATGATTCCTTGATTTGCACACTCACCTTACAAAGGCAGGGCTCTGTGCATGGGTCCTCATTCAGGCTGCCGACAGTGCTGCAGTCACAGGGGACACAATTCGGGAAACCCCGGTAGCCAAACTGGCAGCGGTCACATTTGTCTCCTGCATAACCTTTCCTACATGGACACTGACCTGGCCACTTCCCTGGGGAAGAAAACGTCAGTCCTGATTAACATGTGAAGTCCTGGGGTTGAAAGCAGGAAGCCTGCAGACTTCTGTAGAGGGCCAACGCGTGCCAACTGCAACCTCTTTGAGCAGGACTTCATGTAAAGCTAGGTAGGCAGTCATGCTTAACCGCTCTCACACAGCCACAGTCTATACATATGCAAATGTGCCCAGCTCCGTTTAAACACAACAAGGTGCCTATGTGGCCCTTGGGCCACAGTTGGCTGTAGAGCTGATATGAATGAAGAGAGACACTGAGATGAAGGCTCACAGGCAGAGCCACCACGTGATTCTGCAACTCCACTCCTGATCCCAGAGTAAAATACAACATAAACTCACAAAATTAGCCGTATATGAATGTTCACAGCAGTGTTATTCATAACAGCTGGAAGGTATGAATGACTCAAGGCTTATCCACAACTGTGCATGAGTGGACATACCACAGCTGCAGTCAATGTTTTAGAGTCCCAGAAGTACCAGGTTTTACATATCCACTCGTCAATTGGTACACACTTGGATATGTAAAGTGTGATATAGCTGAGCAAATATTACTGAGCATAGAACTAACTGTGATACCAATACAACACCACCAGCCTCCTAGAGCCAGAGTAAGAGAATGAAGTGACTCACAGAAGCCCCACACACTAGAGGACTCAATTTTATGTAGAAGTTAATAAATACTTGGTGGATGAAACACAACACAGGATCAAATCCTCACATTTCTACATCCTGGTACTAACTCTACCCATCACAAACAGTACATCCTGGATCAACTGCATACACAACAGACCAAGTCCTTACCATTGGCTAAGTCAGCGTGCAGGTCGTCCTTGATACAGATGGAACTCAGAGACCCCACAGGATCACAGTCACAGGGACGGCAGGGCTGGTCCTCATAAGGAGATACCTGCAAGACAGAAGTTGTCCTGGATGACCTCACCAGAAATAACAGCCTGGTTTGAAATAATAACCGAAATGTCAACCATGAGGTATCGGCATCCTATTCCAGGTGACACTGTCACAGTGATTTAGTGTAATGGGATGTAGGTGACAGGAAGATGAAATGGCCCCAGGCAAGAGGCTCTAAATATCCTTTAGATGGTGACAGCAACATGTCATCCTTTCTTCTTTCCACTCTTCCCCTTCTCTCCGTCACTTATCACTGCCATCGTTGGACACTGCCAGTGAGCAAGCCTACTCCAAGGGTTCATCAAGTCAGCTGGGGGTTGAGGGAATGTGTCCTGTGACTAAGGTATGGCCCTTTAGTTATCAGCTGAAATCTGCACATTTATAGTTAGAATGATCTGCAATCACATACTTCATAGGACCCCCCAACTCAAGCAAAATAACAATAGCCACATATTCCCACTTTAAGCAAGAACCAAGACACTTTAGGAGATGGAAATCTGAAGCACATTAGTCCCATGAGGTATAAAGAAGGGAAGCTATCCTTCAGAACAGAGGCGGAGAGTTAATGAGGCACGCCTTCTATCTAGAAGGCCGAGGAGCTCGGCAGTGGACACTTACTTTGTGAGGTCTGTAATACTGGTCAATACAGGTTTCACAGTTGATCCCTGTGGTGTTCTGCGAGCAGTTGATACAAACCCCTCCTCCACTGTACTGTCCAGCACTGTTAAGGCTTCTCCTCTCCTTTGCAACATTGTTGTCATAGTAACAGTCTTTGGCTTTGTTGTGACAGTTGCATTCTAGGAAATGTTTTAATATCTCAATTAATGTAGTGATGTGACCCAGTTACAGAAAACCCTTATTTCATGAAGTGTTTGTGTTTTAAAATTCTAACATAAATAATTCTGTAAGATATGGGCAAGGGCTGGAAGGATGGCTCAGTAGTTAAGAACACTGGGTTTGGTGGCAAGTGCCTTTACCTGCTGAGCCACATTACCAGCCAAAAGTAACATTAGCTAGAGATGCACTTCAGTGGTAGAACATTTCTCAGCATGGTAGACTCCTATAGGTTCAATACCCAGTACCATAATCAACTAATTCATCCATCTTAGCTTCAGATTTGTAGCTAATAAACAAATGCATGGGCTAAGAAACTTAAGGTAAAATAGTGAATCTGCAATGACCCCTCAGCCCTTAAATGTTGCAGAAGTGTGCTTGGCCTTGGGCAGTATTTGAAATGCTGAAAAGCTAGGTATGTAATGCTCATAACAATCAAGACACCATGAGTTTAACCACCATAGGAAGCTGGAGCCTTTGTTCTCTATGTTTTAAGTGTAAGCCGGAGCCTTTGTTCTCTATGTTGTAAGTGTACTTACCCTCACACTCGTTACCAGAGGAAATGGTTCCGGGCCTCCAGGGATGCTGATGGTAGCCGGGACAGCACCTGTCACAACTCTCGCCACACGTATTATGTTCACACTGACACTGAAGTTGCTGGGCAAAACAAGGATATGGAACAAAAGCTCAAAATTTTACCTGTATCTTTTTTGTTTGTTTGTTTGTTTGTTTGTTTGGTTGGTTGGTTTTTTGAGACAGGGTTTCTCTGTGTAGCTCTGGCTGTCTGGAACTCACTCTGTAGACCAGGCTGGCCTCGAACTCAGAAATCCTCCTGCCTCTGCCTCCCAAGTGCTGGGATTAAAGATGTGCTTTTTACCTGTGTCTTATTTTTAATTTTACTTAAGGAAAATACAGCAACCATGTAAGGTCAGTATGTGGTAGCTCACGTGGTCATGCTGTCTGCTGGTGTGTATGTGGTAGCTCATGTGGTCATGCTGTCTGCCTGTGTGTATGTGGTAGCTCACGTGGTCATGCTGTCTGCTGGTGTGTATGTGGAAGCTCACGTGGTCATGCTATCAAGGTGCTGCTGTGTATGTGGAAGCTCACGTGGTCATGCTGTCAAGGTGCTGCTGTGTATGCGGAAGCTCACGTAGACATGCTATCAAGGTACTGCTGTGTATGTGGAAGCTCACGTGGTCATGCTATCAAGGTACTGCTGTGTATGTGGAAGCTCACGTGGTCATGCTATCAAGGTGCTGGTGTGTATGTGGAAGCTCACGTGGTCATGCTATCAAGGTGCTGGTGTGTATGTGGAAGCTCACGTGGTCATGCTGTCAAGGTGCTGCTGTGTATGCGGAAGCTCACGTGGTCATGCTATCAAGGTGCTGATGCTGCACTTCTGGAGGAGATGCACATGCATAGCTTGATTACAAACAGATATGGTAACTAACAAGAGTGTTCTTTAAAAGGATCCATTGACTTTATGGGTTGGGAGTCCTTATCAATACTTTGATTATTAAGAGATTTTAGCATAGTTTGTTGATGATTCTCTGATGTTTATCCATATGTTTTTCACATCACAAAAACAGAAAAATGGACAGATGAGACGGCTCAGCCAACTCTCTGGCCATCAATCCTGACAACCTAAGCTTCGCCCCAGAATCACATGATAGAATAAGAGAGTCACACGATAGAAAAAGAAAATGGGGGTTCATGAGTTTCTCTCTAATCACTACATGTGCACTGTGCACTCTACATATGCCCCCAAATAAATGTTAAAAACAATTTTAATATAAAATGTAAGCTGAGGGTGTGTCTCAATAGTAGAGTGCTTGCCTAGTGTGCACAGGACCCTGACTTCAGCCCTAAGGGGTGTAAATATTAAACAACTAGAATTAACAATAAGAGACTATTGCTACTTAACAGGCACAGAACTCCAAAGACTGGAAGTAAATAAGTGTTTTGAAAAGAGTTATCCAATTCTTTTCAAATTATTTACTTAGTATTACACCCAAACAAGTCTATTTTTCTTTATTTAATACCCACAATAATGGAAAGAAGAGAATCATAAACATAGCACATATAACTTAGATCAACACATGCCCGACTGATTCTCTTATAAGAATACGGGAGATCGTGGAATTGTCAATTTCCTGTCATAGATACCTTACTATAAACAACACCGTAAGGGCTTCTTAGAAACACTCCCTCCAACCAAAGCAAATGGATGACATTGCAAAAACCAAAACCAGTTAAGTTAATTGATTTTTAAAATTGATTTGATGCCTTACTTTCTGCCTTCAGTAAGGACAGGAAAGCATCAAAGCTGTACCATCTGTATTGAGGCCCCATTACGTGTGAAACACTAGAACGAACCTTTGTTTCCTCGTCCCATGGGCAGCTGCTAGCATGGCCATAGCAAATGCACATGCCTCCAACGGAAATGTCTTTTATCGAATAGTAATACTGAGGAAAAGAAGGTAACAAACAGAAGTTAAAAACCCCACAAATCCCTCACCTGGGCTCATGAGTTATTTTTGGTCCTCTAAACTTAATTACACATATGTTTAAAATCTCATTTCACATACAAAGAGCACCTGAGGGTCTAAAAGAATCTCTCGGTGTGGTTTCGCCGTAAGCCAAACACCCTCTTCATTATTCACCCTGCTCCATTTTCAGGGAGTTCACCTTTAGGGTTAGATGGTTAGGATTAGGGTTAGGGTTAGGGTTAAGGTTAGGGTTAGGGTTAGGGTTAGGGTTAGGGATAGGGTTAGGGTTAGGGCAATGTGCCCTGCATGTGTTTAGGAGGGAACATTACCATCTATATATAGATTCTTGCGTGCACACTTTTTCCAAGTGCACCTGCCAGGCACTTGAGCAAAAGAATGTGTATTTTCTTTTAAATCACTTTGCATCAGAGCTTCATGCTTTTTCTCTTTATGTTAATAGGTTTTTATTTTAATTTTTCTTCACATTGCTAATTGCTATTGTATAGAAATATTCTTAGTTTTATTCGTTGCTTTGGTATTACTCCATTTCTGACCTCATTTATTTCTTCTAGTGGTTGTTTTGGAAGGTTATTTATGCGCATGACTTTGTCAGCTACAAATGATGGAGATGCACTTCTATAAACACATGCTGCATGTCTTTGATGTCTTATTGCATCTTTGAATAACAGCTTTACTAAGAAATAATAAAATATTTGCAAGGGGACTTAATGTGGAGAGTACCATTGAGACCATGATTGGATGACTCAATATTGTTTAAAAGTCCTCCAAATTTCTTCCTGTATTGATCTAAAGATTATAATATTAATGAAAATCTTACCAAGCATTTTTATCTTTTAGTAGAAATTAAATGATTCTTATATTTTACAGAAAATATAACTTCCTGCTCTTCCAGTGGACCAGACTTCAGTTCCCAGTGTCAAGGCTGGACAATCCACAACTACCTCTAACCCCAGCTACAGAGTACATATTGCTCTCAGATAGCCTTCTGGGGCACACATACATGTAGAATATGTTTCCATTGAAGCACAAATGTAAACAAAAATAAAGATTTAAAATAGAATGTCAGGAATCTACACTAGCCAATCTGGACCAACATAGTACCCTACCCTGATATTTAGCATAAAGCTACAGAAATCAAATGGTTGCTGTTGCCTAAGGTTAGACCAATGCATCAGTGGGATGGGGTTAGATCAATGCACAGAGAGGCAGTTGCTCGAGAAACACTCAATAATAAATGCCAACAGTGCCCGACTACAGTGTCAGAATAGAAGAAAGCATCCGGGAAGAAAGTCAATCATGCCTGATACTCGGCTCCATGGCATCATCACATGTGGATATAAGGAAGACCCTCCCACACCTGATACTCGGCTCCATGGCGTCATCCCATGTGGATATAAGGAAGACCCTCCCACGCCTGATACTTGGCTCTATGGCATCACATGTGGATTTAAGGAAGACCCTCCCACACCTGATACTTGGCTCCATGGCATCATCACATGTGGATATAAGGAAGACCCTACCACACTTGATACTCGGCTCTATGGCATCATCACATGTAGATATAAGGAAGACCCTCCCACACCTGATACTTGGCTCTATGGCATCCCATGTGGATATAAGGAAGACCCTCCCACACCTGATACTCGGCTCCATGGCATCATCCCATGTGGATATAAGGAAGACCCTCCCACGCCTGATACTTGGCTCTATGGCATCACATGTGGATATAAGGAAGACCCTCTCACCAAGCACAAAGGTTAATTTGGAATGGATAGCTACAGAATAATACAACACAACAAACAATATAAAAATGATGGATTTCACCTAAAATGGAATCAGATACTTAGGAGAAAGGCCATTATATTCTCCAGGTGACTACTCTATGAGACCAGGAAGGAGGGAGTGGTATGCCTGAGGAATGGATACTGGGGCCATCATCTCCAAGCTGGCTTTATAACAAATGACAGGAGATAATCATCAGTAAAATATGGGGACCTGGGAAGGCAAGAAGTCAACCAAAGACAATGAAGAAAATAATGTGCCCTTGAAACCAAGATTGTCACAGTGGCCAGGGACACCACCAAGGACCCCACCATACACTCACACGTCTTGTGACAATAGGGTCAAGGTCTCTGAGGTCTCGATGGCTCAGGGTCATGAGGTCTGCGTTGAGTGTCCTGATGCGCTGCAGACGAAGGCGTATGTACCGTGCTGAGGTGAATTCCAGCAACTGGGGTGAGGGGTCATCAGCGCTGGGTCTGCCATTGATGAGGGATGTGTGAATCTGGACATAGACAAACATACATGTCAATTTTATGCACGTGTAAAGTATACACACATACAATGAAGCCTTGTGACAGAATCATTACATAGATAAATCTGAAAACTCCACCTTGCAAAAACAAACAGAAACTTCATCTACTATAGGCAGGTCATAACAGTGACCCTCGCTGGAGACCTCATCATAGGCAGGTCATAACAGTGACCCTCGTTGTGCCTCGGTTTGGGGGTTACCTAATCTACTGCCTCAGAGATTCCTGGAACTCTCTCAGTAGTACGCTTTTCCTCGTATGGTGGGGCTCTAAGAATATCTACTATTATGCGATGGCTTCTCAGAAGCAAATGCCTAATACCGTGAACAGGCTAGGGAGGGGAAGGAAAATACGCCCCAAACTTAATGATGCCTGCTGGCTTAGCTAACCTCTCTTACTGTAGAGCTTCCTCCCCAGCTCCCGCCATGGAGAGCACCTGAGAGTTTTCACAGGCATCACTCATCAAGCAAGATGCTTATGGAAGCACTGTGTGTTTCTGTTTCCCTCAGAGATTACTGAGGTACACACTGAGCAACTAGTCCCTGGGCAGCTCCACCCTCCACACCTCTGACAGGAAAGGAGAAAGAGGAGCTACACCTTTCAGAACCGCCTTTGCCCTCTGATCTTCATCTATCCCTGTATGAGTAAAGACGAAGCCTTGTTATGTACCCTTCCAACTCGTGATCCTCCTGCCTCAGCCTCTGAAGTACCAGAATTACACTTAGTGCCACCATGCCTGGCTTCTCTCCAATATATAGCATGTTCTTGCCCTGGTCTTCTAGAACGATTCTAAGGGAGGTGGGAGATAAAGGACAGCAGAACGAAGGCCGAGAGAACCCTATGCTGGGAAGAAACTAAGACAGAGGCCATCGAGGCTGCTTTAGTGAGGCAGCCGCATGCACACCTTTGGGTTAAGGATGATTGGTTTTGAATGTTTGGCCTAGGCTCCTATGAGAGATAACATGGCGGCATTTGAAGTGGGGACTCAGATGACAGAAAGCCATTTCTGCAGTGCAGACCTTACCTCTCCATGTTCAAGCGGCACCAGCTTGGAATAGTACGAGGTGCAGATGACTTCGTTGTCGGCTCTATAAGTGGGAGGTCCCCGCCGTGGAGTTATTTTGTAGCGTGTCAAACACTCTGTATCGCTGACTGCATAGTACTGCCAGGGTTTGAACTTGACACCATCCACAGAGCGCTCCAAAATCCAGTTTCCAGGCCGAGGGGCATTGGCAGCTTTAATGATGACGTACGCAACTTGAAAGACCTGAAATCGAGGAGGTCTCAATCCAGAATTAATAAGTCAAGCACAAAATGACAGTTGTTGCAGGAGCTCACTTGTGCGTAAAAGAGCCTGATTCATAGGCACAGAATGTAGAATTCTGGTTGCCAGGGGCTGGAGGGAGGATGGTGGATGAATGTTGGGTACAAAACTTCAGATGCACAGGATGGACAAAGTGTGCTGGTCCGATGTCTAACAGTATTTCCATGGTAACAGTCCTGTACCCTGAATTTACTAAACAGAGAAACTTTCTGTGCTCTGACCATACACACAAAGACAGCAAACTCTTACAGATACAACAAGTCCCATGCTGCACACATTAAATACACAAAATTTTAAGACAGAGTCAGAAGCAAATACTGGAAGCCCAGAGTGATGATTGTCTGGGCCTCTCTAAGCTTCTGAGTACGAGTGTTCACACCTGACAGTCAGAGACCTGTGCTCCTGGCGGTACTGTTTTCAAAATGAACCACAACAAAGCACATCCTTCACTCTTCTTATCTCTGCCACTGTTAGCATCGCTCTGGGGTGGCTCTGCTGTTTCCAAGGTCTTGCTCTGTTTCGAGCTGACTATTGCAGTGTTACTTTGCCTTAGCGGGGATGTGAACTATTTTTCACACAGTGAATCGGAGATAACATGGAGAAAGGGAGCTCCTCACAGCTTACTAGAATGGCTAAAATCCAAAACATAGACCATACTAGAAAGGCTGGCAAAGATACGGAGCAGCAAGAACACATGAGAAACAAAGCCAGTACCACGGCTTCACACAAAACTGTAAGTACTCTCTGTATGAACCAATAACCACTCTGTTTAGTAATTATTAATTAGATAAAAACTTGCACAGAGATGATTGCAACTATTCCATTTATAACCAGCCAAGCTAGGAAGCAGTAAAAAGTGCTGTTTAATTAGAAAGTAAATGATGCACAAACATGCCAGTCAGTGGTTGCAAAAAGACAGGAAGGGGAGTTACATGCACACTGCTAACTGAAAGAGGGCATTCTGGAGAAGCAGCATGCTGCAGGATTCCAACTCAATGACTTTCTGGAAAAGGCAAAACTATGGAAGTATTTCAAAACAAAACAAAACAACCAGAGGCTGTCAGAGACTTGGGGGAGAGGGACCATAAGCATAAGGGACCATGGGAGATGAAATGATCTTATACTGGCCACAATTCTGGACACATATCATCATACAGTGATCAAAATATGCAGAGCACACACAACTTAGAAGGGAAAATTATAGGCTTGGTTAATAAAACGTGAGTGGATGAACACAGGGCCACTGGCTGTACAAATGCCCCACACTGACTCAAGATGTTGACAAGAGGAAGAGCTCAGTGTGATGGAATGAAGAAGATGAGCTCTCCATTCACAACACTGCAGAGCCTAAAACTGTGAAAGTTACTAATTAAACAACAATGGCATCAGCCCGGGAAGACGAAGACAGGAGGACAGTGGATGAGGTGTGAAGGAAAGAGCTAAACGAAGCTCAGGTTTGAACAGGACATTCGATCTCTAGCCCCAGACCAGCACTAAGGAGGCATCATCTCTCCCACAGCCTAGCACCACCCACAGCATTTCCAGACACATGCCAAAAGTGCCTGTTTTCCTGGTGATTCAAAATCTGCCACGAATTCTGTGGTAGAGTTAGTGAGAAGATGCTAGAGCACACTGTTACACTAAGTGATGTTCTCTAAGATCACTTCTAGAGACCCAAATCTTTGTGTGTCCGAGTATGTGCACATGCGTGTGTGCATCTGTATATGTGCACATGAATGTGCTCACTCATGTTTGTGCATGTGTGTGTATGTATATGTGTGTGCATGTGTCCATGTTTGGATGTTGATGTCACTGGACAGGGAGATGCCCCACCATCATCATCACCTAGTACCTCTATTTGCAAGGTCTGAGTATGTGTGTGCACACGAGAAGTTGTCATGGGTCCACATGTTCACTGTCTCCACTCTTGTGGCGAATAATAAATCAAAACCCAGCTGCACAGTGCTCAGTGATGAGCAAAGAGGGAACAGGCTCCTCCATCTTCATGTATCGACCATCTTGCTTCTGGCCTTTTTGGTTTTTGAGATGCCATGACTGCCTGACCTTACAGTGGGACGTACCACAGGAACACGGAGAGCAGTGTGAGGCATCGGTGGCCTCCACAGGCTAAACTCTGCCAGGGAACACTTCATGTGTGAACAGTTGTTGGTAATAAGAAGGCAGTACTGTCATTCCCCAGACTCCTTAAAAACAGTAAGGCACACATTTGTCATGTGATGTTTCCCTGATAGAAGGGTTCTTATCAGTCTGTGGGTGAGCAGTTGCCCTTACTTTCCCAGTTTCACACTTGAAAATAAGATGAACCAACTGGCTTACCACAAGCCTGTTAAGAGCGCTCGACAATCATCTCATGTAATCCTGAACTATCCCTGCCTGGTTTATATATTTGGAAACTGTCTTTGCAGGTTTCCACATGAATCCAGGCACCCTCCTTCCAAGTCCTCAGCTAGGGCTTACACAGACTTCAGGGAGCAAGCCCTGACCCCTAATCACCACCCTAGTGATGAGCTCTCGTGTGGTAATGAGGGCTGCGGCAGCAGCAACAACAAGGAACCTCCACATCTACATAGAAACCAGCTTTATATCTCAGGACGCAGAGCAGCGTCTTGGTACATCTGCATCAGGAAGAGTGAGATAAGCAGGGGAAAGGATTTGGGGGTAGGGACACACAAAAGCAACTAATAAATGTTAATTTGAGTGATAAAGTTGATTAGAATGAGCTTGTAGAACCTCACAGTTGCATTCCTGGGATGATAGGAATGGCTGTTTCCTGTACTTCAGTGAGCGAACGAGGGCACAGGAAGGGTTTGCAACCTTCTTAGGAATCTCATAAGCACCAAGTTCTACACATTAAGAAGTGATCCGGGCAGTCTGTGCCATGACAGTTTCTACAGATGTAAAGGGTGAAAGGCATTTGAGATGGCTGCTGAGTACCAACCCAGTTTTTCCAGTTCTTCCCACCAACTAGCAGCATTTACGGGAATACCAAGTTCTTGTGCCTTACCATGCCCTTGGCCAGCTTTTATACAGACAGCTGAGCTGTGTGTGGAATGCAAGGCCAGAGAGAAGGACAACTGCTCACCCACAGACTGATAAGAACCCTTCTATCGGGGAAACAGGCCATTGTTCTCACAATCTCCCAATCGTCCTCAAGGTCCCCAAACCAGAGACCCAGGAAGCAAAAACTGAAAAAAGCAATGCAGGCTGTAACTGATCAAAAGGGAAAGGATGCCAAGGAGACACTAAACACAACGTTCTTGTCCATTGTTGCCTCCATAGTTCTCACGCTCTCCAGAACGGGAGCCAGAAAAGAAACCAAAACTGGACCCCACTCTAAGTCAGATAAGGAGGAAAGGGATGCTGCAAGGAGTCTAAATATAAACTTTCCCCGCTGAAGCCAGCTGGGGCTGACCTAGGCACTCCCTCCCCAGATTTCCTGTTTTAGAGTCCTGACCTCTCACCCCTTACTTCTGGATGCGAGTGCATTTGGAGATAAGGCCTTTGAAATGAGGTGGCTGACTCAGTATGACCCTGTGTCCTGTGAGAAGAATGGAGAGACTCGGGAGGTAGCTCCGTGAGGTGCTTGCCGCGCAGGCACCACGATCTAAGTTCAATCCCCAGAACTTACGTTAATAACAAATGAGGTAGGCATGAACTGTAATCATAGCTTCACTCTGAAGAGGCAGAGGTAGAGGCCGGCAGATCTCCAGGCTTCCAAGGCAGCTAGCTAGCTTAGCCAGTTTACTGAATGACTGGTGAGGTGGGCTAAGACGGCTGGTCAGTTGGCAGAGTGTGCGTGGTCTTTGAAGTATGAGGAACTGAGTCTGATTTTTAGGTCTCACATTTTAAAAGCTGGGTACCACAGCATGTCCTTGTAATTCAGGCTCTGGAGAGCTTGGAAGTGTGTGAAAACATGTGGCTTACTGGCCAGCCAACCCAGCTTACTCTATGTGCCCAGGAAAATGGAAGATCGCATATCAAAAAAACTACAGTGGTGACTCCTGAGGGAATGACGGACGCCCCAGATCACCCTTTGGTCTCCTCAGTGTACACATGTACGTACAGGCATGTGTGCATGTACTCACATGCACAAAACAAATTGAAAAACTCAAAGATGACTGAGCTGGATAAATAGCAAGTAAGGCTCCGGCCTCCACATGTACAGGCATGCAAATGTGCATGCACCCATTCGCACACGTGTACCTGCACATACATCATATGCACACATGGCAAATGAAGAACTTAGGACAGACACACCTGGGGGGAATACCATGTGAAGACAGTCACCTGCAAGCCAGTGAGGAATCTGTTCCTCTCCTTTCAGTTGCCCAACTTGTGGTATCTGTTCCAGCAGCCCAGACTGACTGACAACGCCCTCATTCACCAATTCTAGTTGATGGGCAGGTCTTCCAATAAAGAAACAGATTCTTCTGACATATAAAATCTTAAGCCTTCATCCAAACAAACTCCACAAGGCTTCCGCTGCCCGTTTTTTAAAACATGCTTGAGACTAAACTGTCTTCTCTCAACATAAGCCTGGTTTCACACAAACTGTTGACGGAGGCATTTTCCTCAGACTCTGAGTCATTCCCATCCTGCCAGAACAGCAGCTGATCCAGCCATTTTCAGGTCCACTTCTTGACAGCTTTCCACTCGTTAATGATCGCCGGAATGCATATGAACAATGTCACATAATAGCGTAGCCACACATCAGACGCTGCCTTTCCACAGAATCCAGACAGGAGTTCTGCTGTGAGCCTCAGTCTTAGTTAACAGGGCAAACCTATCTGAAACACAGGTGTCGGAGAGTACAGATAACCCCGTTCCAGGGAATGATGTTTGTGTTCACCCCCACTGATGTTCTCTGTGCTCTCCCGGAATCCACGGGACTGATGACACGTGTCAGTGTCTGGGAATTCCCCATGGAAGGATCTACCCATCCTTCTGACAGTGACTGAAAATGGAAGCTGTATTTCTGACATTCTCAGGGTAAACAAACTTCTCACAGACAAAAGGATCTAGGTTAATAGTTAAGCACATTTCATAAGTCATCATATTTGATCCCCAAGGAAGCAACAAGTTTGTACTTTATAAGCTTTGTTGCTTCTGAAACAGTCAGATAATGAAATTTATAATCACCATTGGGGGTGGTGGTGTCACATCTTACTCAAGAATGAAGGAGCAGTTGTCTGAGAGAAGTCTCGTCTATCACTCAAGGCCCTGGCACAGCAGTAAGAGGCCACAAGCCAGAACGTGGCCACTGGGAAGCTCAGGATCTTGCCTAGGAGGCGTGCCTGCAATACTACTGCTTCTAGAGAACTTCTTCTCTAGGAGTAACTCCTGCGAAGGGGGTTGGCTGTGTGTCTCATGGTAAGCCTCTCACTGAAGTCCAGCCCACACAGTTAAGGACGAAAAGAGATAGCCGCAGAAACAAGAACTTTGGATTTGCTTCTCTTTCCCTTTGACACTGACATTAACACGTGAGATGATCAGGTCAAAGTCGAGTGGCTTCTCCCCTCTCTTTTTTCCTGTCTGCCTTTTCTTTTCAGGGGGAGAGGGTTGGCTGCCTGTGGTAACAAACTCAGACCACACAGGTTTCTGACCCTAACACTCTTAAAAATATCTCAGAACATCAGGGAGCATGCACTTTGATCCATGCTGAGATATATAAATGCCCAAGACTCTAGCCAGCAAGAGGGCTCAGAGATAGTGAAGAGGGCTCAAAGGAAAGAAAGAGTCAGCTCTAATCAGTAATCTGAAGATGGGAAAGGAATTCTAAAGATGTCTGTCACGTCTGTCGGAGGAAGACCTGCTTTCTGTCAGCTGGCAAGGCTGTTTCAAAGAGCCCAGCAGGAAGCTGCCCCATCCTCCCAGAGTCCCCCTCCATCTGGAGGGTGACTAACAGAGTTTGTTATTTCAAAACAAAAATGTTGAACCACTTTCTCTGACAAGATAAAACTGGAAAGTAGGGTGCTCTCCATTCCTAGTCTGTGTGTTCTGGAACCTTCGTGTTACCAGATGTACTTTCTGGGGCTCTTCCCTTTCCTCCTCTCTTTGAACCCTTGGGAAGAGAGCCTGGGGACCCTGAGGGTGAGATGAATCTGGTTGTGGCATGCAGGGACAGGCCAGTCCAGACCCGTTGGTACAGAAGTACCATTCTTGTTCCCAGCCGGATCTGCCCGGGTTCCACTTATACATCTTCACCTCTGAACATAGAATAGGCTTTCCCTTGATAATGAAGCTCCCATTTTGTTCTTGTCAATGCAGAGGAGGCAATGTAGAGTGTCTGCTTCAATGTTTCAGGGGCGAAGAGATGCAAAAGTGGAGGCTGTGGCTTAGCTGGATGCTTTCCAGGATTGGCATCCCCTCCTAGCTCACAGTTGAGGGGACACAGGTGCCTCTGTAGCTCTGACCTGTGACTGGGGCTGAATGTTCTGAGAATAACCTGCACCTTTCAATACAGGCACTTGGGAGCTGCAGGACATTGAGTACTCTCTTCCCTAGATCACAAACAGATAAGAGGGAGAGCTAGGCAGTGAAATACCCTACAACGACACATGAACTGAGCTGAGGTGACACACCAGAACAACTTTATGTTTAAGCGTCATTTGACAATCAGAGATTAAGTATCTGCTGTGTTAGAGGGAGTGTCGTGGGTCCTGCAACTGCAGCAGCAGCAGACAAGTCTGTAGACAAGCAGTCTGTAGACAAGGCTGCCTGCATCACTGGGAGAAAGAGAGACCAGAAGGGTATTTGGAGGTAGCAGGGGAGGTCTATTGAGTTTGGAGAGGTGTGATAGTCTAAGAAGTTCCATCCAAATGTGAGTTTGAAAAGAAAAAGTGCATGTTTAGAGAGCAGGTCAAAGAGACAAAGGGAGGACAGCTCACAGGGTCATAGCATGGAATACAGACACTGCAAGTCATCCAGGGAGCCCGAGTCCAGAGAGCCAGAGGGAGACCAGGACAGCTCACAGGGCCATAGCATGGAATACAGACACTGCAAGCAGTCCAGGGAGCCTGAGTCCAGAGAGCCAGAGGGAGACCAGGACAGCTCACAGGGCCATAGCATGGAATACAGACACTGCAAGTCATCCAGGGAGCCCGAGTCCAGAGAGCCAGAGGGAGACCAGGACAGCTCACAGGGCCATAGCATGGAATACAGACACAGCAAGCAGTCCAGGGAGCCCGAGTCCAGAGAGCCAGAGGGAGACCAGGACAGCTCACAGGGCCATAGCATGGAATACAGACACTGCAAGTCATCCAGGGAGCCTGAGTCCAGAGAGCCAGAGGGAGACCAGGACAGCTCACAGGGCCATAGCGTGGAATACAGACACAGCAAGCAGTCCAGGGAGCCCGAGTCCAGAGAACCAGAGGGAGACCAGAAAAAGGATGGGTTCCGGCAACCTATGGCCATTTTCTTAGACCACTGAGAATCATAAAGCAGAGCAGGACAGGGCCAGCAGCAATGAAGGATCTTGGGACTGAACTCTGGTGCTTGGGATTCATGAGAGTGGGTGGTAGTGACTTCAAGAAGGTCAAAAGAGCAGAGCAGAGCAGAGACACCAGCAAGATTTCCCTGAAAAGTCTAAACATGAATGAGAAAGAACCAGAGGGCAACGGAGGGCTTTCCAACTCCAAACTACCGGTCTACAAGAAGAGGACTCTTGCTTCCACTCTGCCTCCTGTCTCAGTGCAGGGAATCTAGGCTGAAAACTTGAGTCCTTTGCACAGTATCCCTTGTCTGCACATTGACTTGGTGCTGGCCTGGCAGATATAGTAATGATGAAAGGCTTGGGGCCTCATTCCTCCTCCACACCCCTCTCCAAAACACAGCATCATGAAACAAATGGCCCCCTCATTAAACTTCACAAACCCAACAGGGGCACTGTCTACAAGAGCTGGGAAAAGCTCTACTGAACCAACTCCACAAAACACTGCCTTGAAAGTTACACATTTACCACTCCTAAGAAGGGTAATGGTATGTTGGTATGTTTTCTTTCCTTTGGTCACTGACTGAATCATTAACAGTTTTGCACCAGAATGATCAGAGAGCTCCTTTTTTTGTTTCTTTGTGCAAGCGAGATCTCGCTCTGGACATGCACTCTTCACCTGAATTCCATGTGAAGATTCTTCTTTTGTTCTTGAGATGTCTTACCACACTGAACATCTCAACGTGGCCAGACATTGAGCTGACAAATCAGTACATTTAAAGCTCATCAAAAATATCATACACATATGAAGAGCATTCAATATGCATGAAATATTTTGGTTATTTAAAAAGGATGGTGGAAATATAAAACCGTGAGCTACTATGAAAAGTGTTCCTTTTAAAAACAATAAAATCCCACGACAGAATTACCATATGGCCCAACAATTCCAATATGGTACGTGCCTGGAAGAGAATGGATGCATTCAAAAAGTTATTTATTCACCAATGCTTAAAGCAACATTATTCAGAATAGTCAAACTGGAAACCCAAATGTCCATCCATGGATGACTGGTTAGACAAAGTTTTGGAAATACCTTCAAAAGGAATAAATTTTGATACCATCTGCAACATGGGTAATCCTGGAAGTCTTTACACTAAGGGAAGTACCCCAGACACTGAATTGTAAAAATAGCATCGCCCTATTTCTAAGATGCCTGGAGTTGTCAGATTCGTAGAAAGAACTGTTGTCACGGCTGGAGAGACGGCTGGGTCGTGCTCTGGCGGAGGACATGAACTGTATTCCCAGGATTCATGTCACAGTGGCACTCACCAATGACAGTGGCTCAGGGAAGTCCAATACCTCTGGGCTCCATGAGCATCCAGACCAACATGCATATGTCCACCTCACACCTACATACGCATAAATCAAGATAAGATAATTGTTGAAAAAAAAAAAGAATAGCTGTTATTATGGCTAAGACTGTGAGATAAAAGTAGAGTTAGCATTTGATAAGTCAAGAAGATAAAGAGGATCTTGGGTCCGGGTGGGAATAACTGCATGACAAACTCGTATGCTAAATGCCTCCGGAACTCTACACTTTAAATGTTTAAAGTGGTAAACTTTACATTCTGTATATTTTACAAGAAAAAACAAACTTTTAAAAACAATAAAGAAAATATGGAGAGCCGAATCTGAGTGCGGTGTAAAGATGCAGCTTTCCACAGAAGACGGAGAAGCAAGCATTGGAATGAGTGGGGTGTGGTGTTTCAGGCAGGGGCCATCTACAGAAGCCAATAAGCCACTAAGCTGGAAATCCAGAGGACAGTGCAGAGGGTGTCTGAAATATTTTCCTTTTTTGTGACACTATTTAATTAGATTCTGACTAAGCTCTGGCAAGTGAAGCCGCATTAGCAAGACTAACCTCAGCCCAGAGCTGCTAGAGCTTCCCAGGGTCCCACAGATGGTCTGAGCAAAGCCCCATCGGTCAGGAGAACACTCGCTCCCAGAGGTCGCACCGAGTTGTAGTGATCCCGAAAGCCTGGGTCTCAATAGAGCCCTGCTTGATGGTCAATGGTCACTGACTCTGCTTCTACATACTTCCCTCAGAGGAGGAACAAAGGTGTCTAACTTTGATCCCATGGTAAGAAAGAGTGAAGAAGACAGAGAAAGTTAAATCTAAGGACAGGCAATTTTTTTTAACCTTAACACCGTAGGCAAGAAACATTAAGACTATTGAAAACATACTAGGTCAGTCACATTTAAAGAACCATAATGAAAAAGCCCACATTTGACACAGCACTATGGTTCTGAGGCTCTATGGAAATGCTTTATAGGTCTGTCCAATGTTTCTACCAATCTAAAGCCTAAGAGTCTATTAAAAAAAAATAAAGCAAGTGAAACTATAATAAACATGCTCTGGTAAGTATGAACCCTAAGAAGCTTGGGCCACCATGGTTGGTGGTTGAATCTGGAAAGTGATCTCACGGCCTCCTGAGCGTTCCCAGGACATCTCAGTTTGTACAGCTGTGCCATCCAGCTAATCATTTGCAGTTCTAAAACTTGATCTCAGGGTTTCCCAGGCTTCGTTCCACACCTTGGCAAGGCTGAAGAGGAGGCTACACTGAGGCACTGTTCTCTGAGTACAACCATGCACACTGAAGACACTCTCTGTGAAGTGAATCATCGGGGGATTCCTGAGAACACCAGCGTGTGCTCGCATACCCCTGCATGGTGTCGCCCGCTACACTCACTCCTAGGGCTCAGCCGATGGTTCCTAGGTTTCTTATCTGCCGTGTTACTCTATAGAGTAGTGTAGGGAACTGTGGCATGATGCATTTATGAATCTAAACATAACCAGGCATAGATAGGCAACGGTTTAACACAGAATACGGGGCATTGTGGAGAGGGGGAGGTGTTCAGGTCCATTATAATCTTATGGAAATGCTTTCATGTATGAGAACCATCCCTACATAAACAGCGTTAGTGATGCTACATGACATTGTGCATGTAGAGATTTCACAGGGACCCCAGCACTAAGGAAATGTACTTCCACCACCAGCCTGCCCAGTCCCTAGTGAGTCTGCCTCTGTGGTCACCATCTTATGAGAACTAAGGTTTATAGCTGGATCACTTTGGTCACTCCATCTCCCCAAAGGCAGTGCATTCTCAGTGATTAGGGGTTTAAAATATAAAATTCAATTTAATGTTTTCTACAATATAGCCCTAAGGTAATAAATCCTGATGAGGGTCTCTCCACAGTCTGCTGTGTTATTCACAGCATGCATTGAATGTGATTTCCATGTTAGGAGCCTCAACTGGCTAAGAAGGCACTTAACCAAATACACAGCGGGGATGTGATGCATGGGGTATCCCGTCGCTTTCCCCACGTGCTGGAGTTCTCCGATAACTTCTCAAAATTCTGACACAGCTAAACACCTGTTTTCTCTATTGTTAGAAAGAGACTTGGAAATCCAGACAATCTTGGGCACCAATACCCAAACACTGAAAAACCCCACAGCCAGGTGACAAAGCAGTTTGACAGCCCTGATGGAGATTAATGATCAGAACATAATTTATGCACGAGAAGATAATTAAAAAGACCAAACATTGTATTTGGCCCAGTGCACCTAGATATATATCCAATATAATGACATAAGATAAAGCCACATTATTGATTACTTAATTCTCCAATATTCAGGAAGGAAAGAATGAGGGAGGAGGGAAGAAGCAAGGAGGAGGGAGGAGGAGCAAGGCCCTTTTAATCATGATGCTAGGGAGTTGTGAGGAACACGCGCAGTCAGCGCGAACAGGTAAAATGAACAATAGTTTTGGAAGAAAAACAAAATCCAAAGTAATAAAGATTGCAATTGAGGGCTGGAAGGTAGCTCAGTGGTGTAGCACATGAAGGCCCCTGAGCTCCAATCCTTGGTACTGAAGACTACAATGAGAGAGTAATCAACATCAGGACCACAAAGACATCCATGTATGACTTCTAATGGAAACACATTAAACAAAGCATTATGAGCCTATAGAATAAAATATTGTTCAGTCTTTAAACACTATTACAGGAATGTAGTTTATGCCCATAAAGATAAAACCAGTGCTGCCTAGTCTTGGCACAACCAACAATGACCATGCATACAAGAGACAGCCTTCAAGTTCTCAGCTGTAAGGCACCGGGACCTCTAGAAGAAGAGCTAAGCTTCTCTCTGCGGCAGCCATCTTCTGAGCCACGGTTTGCTAATGTGTCCTGCAGAGAAATGCATTCCTATCTTTGGTTAATTCCACTCCTTGAAAAAGCAAAAAAAAAACCATACACCTAGAAAAAGACTTTTACAAGAACACCCACAGATGCTTTTACACAATGGACAGAAGCCGGGAACACCCCTGACCAGGAAAAGAATAAACAAAGGCCGGTGCGCTCATAAAATTGCTCATAACGATGCTCGGAAGAAAGGAACAAACCAGCATAGGGTGCTCAGAGGAAGAAGCCAGATGCAGGGTGTGACCCCATTGCTCGGAAGTTATATGTCATCCTGTGGCCTCATGGAAGAGAGAAAAAAAAAAACAGAGAGACAGTTTGTCTGGCTGGTGAAGGAAGAGGATGAGGCCAAAAGGCAACAGCCTGGGAAGGGGAAGCTCTCTCTGGAGGGATGCGTTGAGGACAGTCACAGTTGATAAGTGCACGGCTCGGTCTTGCCTCTTGTCTGCCAAATGTCATCCCACTGTATTCTCGGGGTCTATGGGATCCACTGTCTGCAGCTGACAGCATGCCCTCTACATCTGAGCACAGAACTCTGGTGTTTAAAGACTCTGGTTGGGTGGTGGTGGCGCACACCTTTAATTCCAGCATTTGAGAGGCAGAGGCGGGCAGATTTCTGAGTTAAAGACTCTGGTCTCCATGCTGAGGACAGGAGCTAACTACTAGGCTCCCTGCAGTGCCATGGAGCTGCAGTGGCTCCTGCACACACCACTGAACATCCCACATCGGCATCTTACTTCTGTTCTTGTCAGGCTTTGATGGTGGCACCTGAACACGTGCAGGCATTTCCTTATCTCCAGCAAGGCGGTTTAGCTGGTGAGGTATTCCACGGGAGCTAGTACTGATCTCGAGTTTACACAAGGATATCATCAATACATATGTGATACACCTTATAAGGGACTGGAGTTTGGGGTTAGTATCCTGATACTTGGGAGATAATTTGGTCGTGAGATCAATATCCCTTGGAGAATGTGTGTTGGCTGCAGAGCCGCATGGGCAGGAAAATGAGATAAACTAGCTAGGATAGGATGTGCTATCTTGGCTCACACATGCTTCACTTTCTCTGCTGCAAGCCTTCCCTGAGCTTCTGTCCTGTTTCCTGCACTGCCTTCCTCATTTCCTCCTTCCTTCCTTCACTGAGTCCTTCTGTGAGATTCCCCCGAGCCCCTTCCAGCATGTTCTGTTTGCATCTGCAGCACTACCGAGCAGAAGATAACTGCTGCCCTCCTCCTACAACGCTAGAGGACAAGCCCCAGGAGGGACCAGCTCTTTCTCCACGCTGACGGTAAAGGAGACATTGCTATATTGGTTAATATAGATAAGGAACTACTTTTCCTATGCTGAGGGTTTTGTGTGGATACAGTAATTGTCTTATGTGTCACCAAGTCCTGAGACTGCAGAACCCACAGAACAACAACTCCATGAAGAACAGCAACTCCAATGTGCACAGTAGGAGCAAATATTAACGAAGAGTGGTTCAGGAGGTAAGCGCTTGTTAAAATTGCAGGTGATTGCTGGGTGGTGGTGGCGGCGGCGGCCTTTAATCCCAGCACTTGGGAGGCAGAGGCAGGCGGATTTCTGAGTTCGAGGCCAGCCTGGTCTACAGAGTGAGTTCCAGGACAGCCAGGACTACATAGAGAAACCCTGTCTCGAAAAACCAAAACTAAAACAACAACAACAAAAAAAATGCAGGTGATTAGGAAAAAGAATCCATTCCCCATTTCTTCCACATATGTGGGTTGTGCGGGTTGTGCGGGTTGTGTGTGTGTGTGTGTGTGTGTGTGTGTGTGTGAATGATGAGGCCAGTGGTGTGTGTGTATCTTTGTGTATATGTGGGTATGTGCTCATGTGTGTGCCTATCAATGCCAGGCCTGTGGTTGCCATTGTCCCCAAACACTGACTGAGAGCATCGTCTCTCAGTCGAGCCAGAGCCCACTGATGTACTGTCCCTGCTAGACAGCTTGCTCTGGGCATCCCTGGTCTCTGCTTTCCCAGGTTGGAATGACGGGCAGGTTGCCATGCCCCACTGAGATTTATATGGAGTTGGGGAGAACTCCTGAGCCATCTCCCCAGTCCTCCTAAACGTTTGTCTTACAGTTTGTTTAACGTTCCTGTCTACATCAGAATGAAGCGTTTCTGTGCCGTGACCCACTGCAAGCACAAAGCATGCCCTACATCCTCAGCATTAGGGAGGCAGAGGCAGGTGGTTCTCTGTAAGTTGCAGGCCAGCCTGCTCTATACAACGTGATCTACCTCACATAGGGCTACACAGTGAGACCCTGTACCGAAGTGGGTTAGGAGGGAAAGCTGGAATGGATTCCAAACTGTAAAGCATGTCTCAAAAATTTCATCAGAAATTTCAATCTTTGTTTATCCCTAGTGTAACAGGAAAAAAAAGAAGGATTTTCCCCCCTTTGGCGCACTTCCCTTTCTGTCCACAAATGCACAAGCAGCTTTATTTTGATGCCAAACAGTTGGGAATGGGAAAAGCATATTGTGAAAGAATCTTGCCAAACCATCCTCATTCAGTTTCCCAGAATTCCCAGGTCCCAGCCAGAAAACTGACGTTGAGACAGATAAAATGCCCAAGGCTCTGCTGCTCACAACCCAAAAGGGAGAACAGGAGTGTTTGCCGAACTCCCTGAGCAACAATGTAGTCATCCCTGATGGGTATACCACAGCTACCAATGCCGATTTCTCACACATCATTGGGGAACTGGAAGAGTCGCCATGTGTGGGAAGTAAAGCAAGAGGGTAGGCAGGCTAACTAACATTGAGCCATGTGGAGATTAGAAGAGACTACAGCAAGAGAGATATCGCCATGGGAGCAGCAGGAGCAGGGTGGGTTACTTCTAAGCCATCAAGAGGAGCTAAGGATGTCTTGTATCTGTTTTGCCAAACAAATGTCAGACAAATGTTATATCTAAAACTGGACAGGTCGGTAGGAACATGCACACAACATCAAATTGACCTATGGCAGTGTGTGGTAACAAAGGCTTCTGTGGCATAGCATTCAAAGGATAAGCCTTCCACCTCCCTGCAGAAATCTCTTTTTAATGCACAGGCCAAGACCCATTGGTCATAAAGGCCCAGTTTACAGGTAAGATCTACAAGTTGTTCAGGGTGTCTTAGGGATGCAGTTTGTTTTCTTACGGACCTTCTCAGAGTGCTTAGTACAGTGTGTGTGTGTGTGTGTGTGTGTGTGTGTGTGTGTGTGTGCATGTGTGTGTATATGTGTATGTCTGTGGTGTGGTTTATGTATGTGTGATGTGTGTGTGTGTGTGGTGTCTATGAGTGTGTATGTGGTATAATATGTGTGTGTGTTGTATGTAGTGTGGTATGTGTATATGTATGTGTGTGTGTGTGTGTGTGTGTGGTGTGTATGGTGAGCTGTATGTGTTTGTGTGGTGTGAGTGTGTGTGGTGTGGTGTGGTATATGTGTCTGTGTGTGTGCTGTGATATGTGTGTGTGTGGTGTGTGTAATGTGTGTGGTATGCTATATGTGTTTGTGGGGTGTGAGGTGTGTGTGTGTGTGTGTGTGTGTGTGTGTACCAACAGCAAAACCCACCCAATTATTGCCAATTCATCCAAGATTCAAGGGAACAAAACACAATGGACATCCACACTAATGAGACTTTGCAACTCCCCCCAAGCCAGCGACTCCAGTCTAAGGGCTTGCATACAACAAAGGTTCTTGTGTGATCCCATTCCCAGAACTAAGTGGCACTTCCTAATTAAACCTACACAAAAAGTAAGGCGCTCCTCTCTTGGTGCCACAGGGAACATTTCCTTTCTCACAAAACAGATTTTATCTTTAAAAGAATTTTTTTTTTGTACTTGCAGATCTGACCCTCCTGGTGAAAACCTTTGAGCAGGCTTTAAACATTCTTTTGAAGGAAATACAAAGCACCAGTCCAATTTATATTCTCCACACTATGGGGTAAAGAGCACCCAGGTCTATCAGCCACTTCGAAAACACCGAAGCGTGCTCTCAGACCTGCAGGGATGTGGACCCCAGTGGGCTCCACGGCAGGGCAGCAGAAGAAGCAGAGAGGGGTCAGAATCTTAGCTCAGCTCGCCAAAGTCAGAGAAAAAAAAGCCGCAAGGACCCTTGACAGCTGCCCCATCATAATGTCACAGCTTGAAGGCCAGCAGTGCTTGGAGGTCAGGTGAGAGAGTAGTATAGAAGGAGCTCAGACTTGGGGATTGTAGTATTTGCATGGGGAGCTACCAGCCCCTGTGCGAGCCTGTGACCCAGCTGCTCTATCCTGACATTTTCCTTCATAAAAAGGAAAGCACATCTTCATTCCAGGACCGTTGGACAACAGACGACAGGACAGCATTGAGAAAGAAAAGGCTCGTCAGTCTCTAGCTGACCCCCGTAAATTTCTGTACATTGGTCAGTAAATACTTCTTTTAAAGTGACCCTCAAAACTAAACAGGAACTGGTAAGTTAAGCTTCAAGAGATGGTTTCTATTCATTCATTCTTTCTTTGTCAGGGAATGAGGTTGATCTTTTTTGAGAGCTCGAGTTGTTATCCATAACATAACAACCCACACCACAGGTTTGGGAATTGTTATGCTCAGGGGTGGGGGGGAGGGGGTAACCATCAAAGAAGACCATGGATGAAGGTTCTAAAAGCTTTCATAGTGAGTTGCACTTACATTGTTCAAGTCAAGAGCAAATAAAACACTGGGATACAATTGTTTACACCCCGGAATCCCTGCCGGAGGAATGTGGGGCTGAAGGTGCCATACAATGACAGCATCCAGTCTCTGGAATTGCAAGAGTCCTGTCCTTGAGCAAGCCGAACAAACTCTCTCTCTTAGACTCTAGGCTCCATTTAATCATCTGTCACAGGCCATGGTGACTGACCCAGAATGGGGGCTTGGAAGGTGATTTATCAGAGTTCAGAGACACAACCCAGAGCAGAAGTGTGCACAGCACACACCCGAGGTGGAAAGTGACAGAAGTATGAGTACCGTTGGGGGGGGGGGTGACAGGTTATTAAATGCATAGAGATACAAGAACAGAAAGAATGTAAACCTGGGGCCATTTTATGGTACTATCAGTGGTTCTCTCAGAGTAAAGGAATGGTGTCTCTGCCTCCTCACACTGACCGGAATTGCCTGTTTATAACGAACCCACTTTATTTTTCAAGTCTGAGAAGTTATCACTGACTTATTAAGTTTGTTTTCTAAAAATTTGCATAATTACCTTTTTTTTTTTTTTAAGGATTGAGTATCCTCTTAGTAAGTCTAATTAGGTTACTTTAAGGTGTTGTTTAACATTTCCCTTGGTGGTACCTGAAGATCTGAGAAAGGGGGTGGGGGATGGTCTGGTTTATAAAGTGCCTGCCACACAAGCTTAAGGACCTGAGTTTGGTCCCCAGCACATACATAAATGAGCCAGGCTTGTTGGTGCATATATGTAACCTACTATACGGTGGCAGAGATGGGTGGATCCTATAGCTCACTAGCCAGCTAGCTGTGCCAATTAGAAAGTACCAGGTTCTTGAGAGTGGTCATCTCAACAAGGCAAGACAGAGAACATTTAAAGAGGACACTTGATATTAGCCTCTGGTGTCCACATGCTTGTGTACACACATGCCTGTGAACCAGCATGGACTCACACACATGTGCACATGCATGTGCACACACACAGTACACACACTCATGCACACAGTACACACAGAAAGAAGGGGCAGATAAAGAAACAGATTAAGGCTTGTAGATGTGAGGAATTCGTTGGGCAAGCCAGTGCTCCTCATGTTACCACAGTCTACTCCATAAAATGACTGCCTTGGGGCCACTCCCTATGCATCTCCACTATACCACACCGAAAACAATCAACAGCAAGGGAATATATTAAACAGTACTGTTTCCGGGGTCCCTCGGTCCTGCCTGATGAGCTCTCTCAGCTGAGATCCAAGGGCACCTAGTCCTAGGTATCGTAGAAGTCAGCTCGTGATTTGGCTAGGAGGATTCCAAAGTTTCTGTTTTCCTTCCAACGGGTTTGAGATCTGGCTGACCACCATGACAAGATGTGGTGGCAGGAGTCCACAGCCGCTTCTCTGTGCTTGCATCGATGCAGGGACACAGACCACCTGCTGAAGTAGGTGGATCTGGACCCTTAAAAGCAAGGCTAGCACATATGTCGACTCTCACTGGTTTTACAAATGGTTGAGCCAAAATCAGAGCTTCTTAAACATTAAGTCAGAGAAAGAAACGAGCAGGAGTTGCTCATACAAAGTCATAGGAGAGTAGATGCAGACATCACACCCAGCCTCTCTGCCCAGCCTGATCCTTCATGTCCTTCTGTAGAATCAAGCTGGAGAGTCCGCCTGACCTGCCCTAACTGGTCAGATCTAGTCTAGATCCTACATCAGGGCTCCTGCCTGCTCTGCAAACAAGCCCTAGGCTTCTTCTGTCAGGACCTATCTTCCCTGCCCCTCACCCACCCATAGTCCCCCTCCCCACACCCCACCTACATACCACAGACCCTGCCAGATCTACCATCACATTCTGGGCTTGGACCAGGTACACATGGGTGAAGAAATGGTACCATGGAGTACTATGTATCAGCTACCTCACAGCTGGACAAATGTGTTTAAGAAAACAAGACAAAATAAGGCATACATCAAAGTGCTGCGGACCATCTCCAGTGCGCCTGGCCCAACCTACCTGCCTTAGGTCCAGAGTGACAGTGACCCAGTGATACTCTCTCCCATTCTGAATACTGGGGCTCTGCCACCAGTTGTTGGTACCATCGATTGCATGTGATATCGGGTGGCGCTCTGTTAAAAGAAAACAAAGACAGCTCTCAACTTTGGATTTTCATTCTTATACTGCTAAACCCAGCACAGAGGAAGAGCAGCCACAGTGAGCAGGGTTGGAGGATTTTCAGCTGAAGTCTTCAGCTGCTTTAGAAAGTCTGAATTGCCATTGGTGGGCCTGGGGTAGAGCTCAACCACAGAAGACAGGCTAAGCAGTGCAAAGCCGAGTACCCACAAGAATGGGCTGTATAAAGTATATCATGAGTGCATTTGTATGAATAGAAAACTGTACTTGCCTCTAGGATTCGTACTGTTCCCATCACAGACCCGGCACTGGGCATGTCGAACAGGCCGGCCAGGCACGTGCTCCACGAGCTTGCAGAACATCTCAGGCCCCTTCTCTCCACAGGTAGCATTGGCGCTGATGTGGGCATTGGTGGCCAGGTTGAGAATGGCAGGGAACAAGCCTGAAAGTCAACGTCCAAAAGCCAAATGAGCCAAGCCAAACCGAGCTGCGTAGCCCATTTCACAGGCAGATCCAAAGAGGACTGAAAACCCAGGAGCTGAATGAAGGAACCTTCCATCAGGACTAGATACACGAGAAGCAAAAGTCTCACTGATGTGAGACAGGACACGTCTGTGAGAAAACCCAGAACACAAGAAGGAATTTTCTAGAGTAAATATGTTCCATATCTTTCTCAAAGTCTGGGCTTCTTAGGCACATGTGATAGTGGGAAAATATACAGAATGAATACACTAAGATTTGGGCATTTTACCACAGTTCCATTTTATCTGAAGTAACAAGAACAATTATTAATGGGTAACCTCAGCCAATGGTTGGGGTGGGTTATCCTTATGCCTTCAATTCATTTTGAAATGCATCAAAGCTTATCCTGGTTGATAGAGGGATGGGCCTTAACCACACCTGGAGAACCTGGATTCTCAGTGTATCCTTCTAGTTTCTGATTGCAATTTTCCTGTTAAAATGTTGAAACAATGTGTTTAAAAGCAAGTTATAAATTCACACACTGTCCAAGGAAATTTGCCCACCTGCCTCAAAGAAGGAGCCAGCTGCCTGATGTCTCTGGCAGGACTCGCAGGGTCTTCCCTGTAATTTTGTGTAATTTTCTTTTCTCCCTAAGGATGGCCTGTTTTCTTGTGTGACTAAAACTTCAGAACACAGAGATCCAAATTTTACAATTCTCCCCAACACAGATAATCTCTGCCTTTGTCCAGTCTCTTTCTTTGTCTTGATGATTTTTATCTCTAAGCAGCTGTGCACACTCGGAGCAGGTTCAAAGTATTCAGAAGCAGTTTTTGCACAGCCCTGAGACCAGGGTCCCCATTAGGGCTCTTCTGAGACTTAACTTTATCTTGATAAAGGGGGGCAATAGCAGCAAAGATGCTTCAAAGATCCAGAAATGACAGTGTGCACGAGGCGGAGGAGGAAGCCTGCAGGGAGGGGGCCTCGTAAACAGTCCTGAGAGAGATTAGCCTGCTGCGGAGCTTCTGACTCTACAGATTTTGATCTTCACGGATCACAGACTGGGATATGCTCCTTGTAAATAACTTAGTCAGGTCTAGGGAGGTGGCTCAGTGGCAGAGCATTTGCCTAGCACATCTGTAGCTGCCCCCCTACAACACACACACACAAACACACTCATACAAAAACACACACAAACACAAACACACACACAAAACACACACACACAAACACACACACAAACACACTTATACAAAAACACACACACAAACACACACACACAAAAACACACACACAAACACACACACACAAAAACACACACACAAAGACACACACACAAACACACTCACACAAAAACACACACACAAACACACACACAAAAACACATACACAAACACACACACACACACACACACACACACACACACACGCGCGCGCGCGCGCGCGCACACACACACTGGGTCAATATTATTTCCTTGCCTTTAATTTCTTAGATCTTTGAGTACTACCTAGTATTTATTTCCTATGGTGTTTTACAGTAAAGATTTAGGATTTTAAGTCATAAAACAAAAATGGTTCTCATGAGAGAGTTGCCAGGTTGCAAACATCTGTCCCAGCTGGGCCTGCTGGAAGAGGACAGCCAGTTGTTTGCTGCTGCTGTTTTTTAATGATGTGGCCCCTGGTAGGCTGACCACACCCCTGAGCAGGCACTAATCCTAAGACTAACTGGACAACACAGAGTAGACTTGGTAGGGAAAGAAGCACTCTTGAGGGTGGGTGAGAAAGAGTGGGAGGGGTGAGCGGGTGGTGAGAATGTTCAAAATACATTGCATGACATTTTCAAAGAATTAACAAAAATGTATTTTCATAGCTTAAGTCTTTCAGAGAGTCTTTGCACACAAATTAGGATTATCCAGCAGTTTGTTTATCATGGGATGCTCAAGTCAGCAGATCCAGAGCCTGAGAGTGGCTAAAAACGACACCTCACATAGCATGTTTTAATTCCACCTTATAGAATAAATATCATTCCCTGTTGTGTTTAGTCACATTTTGGAACACTCATGAGAGCCAGCATTAGAGACCGGAGGTAAAAATTTGAATAGGAATTTGATATTTGTTTATATGTATGTTTGAAGTTCTCTCCAGCCACTGAATCATCTTCAAGTCTGGTATTCAAGTATTCAAGAAATACTTCATTCAACCCAGGGCAACCGACCTTGTGAACATCAAGCGGATAGAGGAAGGGATAGGAAATCCACTCAGGCCTACTGAGAAGGCAAGGTCGGCTTTGCATAGGAGTATCCAAGGCAGATGTCAAGTGTACCACGTGCCTAATAAGTTAGGCTCTGCATTTCTTTTGGGAAAGCAATCTCCTTTAGTTATTTCTACTGCAATAGCAATCTCTTTTTCCTCTCATTCAGGACACATTGCAGAATAGGTTACATGCCTATGCATTTCATCAGCACCTAGAAACCTGGTTACAGCAAACCCTACGGAGCATGAAACACATGCGTCCCCACTTGTTGGCTGTTCCTGTTTCAGCTCCTTTCTTCACAGCCTGAGCATCCCTGGCCTCCTAGAAGGCCCTTCAAGGGCTGGGCTGCTGGAGTGCAAAGCCCCCTGACTAAGATTGGGTTAAAAACAATTGCTACCAACCTATAGACAAAAAACAATGTCACACAATTACCTTAGCTTTGTCCCAGACATTTCTAGTAGTTTAATAATTATTATTAGAAGCTTCTGAGTTCCTCCTTACACAGTGTTTTCACATCTTAACACATCTTCAAATGTTGACTGAGCTCATTACAGCTCATTCATTCATTTATTATGAGCTCATTCACTGAATCTTCTCAAACAATTCAGTCAGTCCTTCAGGCCCTAGAAGTAAGAGTGTGTGCAAGCACGCACATGTGTGTAAGTGTACATGTTCACGCAAGTGTGCACATGCATGCAAGTGTGTGTACATGTGTATTGTGCACAATAATATGTAATAAAAATCAATGTGATGATCCACAAAGAAGAGGATCTGAAATTCGTATTTAGAGGAACCTGGTAACAAGTTCGGATAACCTTTTCCTAGAATTAAACAAAAGATTGGGAATGTTTTATACAGCTGAATAATTAAATGGCTTAGACTGGCACAGAGCCCTTCTTTTTGGAAAACAAAGGCGACTTTCACAAAAGCCAAAGTCACTGATTCCAGATCTCAGAAAAATCTGAGAGAAGAATTCAAGTCCCCAAATTAAAGTCTGTGATTTTTTTAAGTATTCAGAACCACTTTTAATCTTCACTTATGAAGTGTTTCATCTCTCATTTGCCCGGGATGCGTCTACAAATTCACTGCAGAACCCAGAGTTAAGGAAGAAGGCTCCCAGCCATTCACACTGGGGTCCAAGACACTCCCTTGAAGACTTAGCAAGTAGTTTTATGGTGACCTGAGCATTTCCTATCAATCTGTCTGTCTATCCGTCCATCCATCCATCCATCCATCCATCCATCCATCCATCCATCCATCCATCCATCTATCCTTCCTTATCTTCGTCATATTCTGGCCACTGTTTTGTGTGTTTGACAAAACACAGCTGTTCGTTTTGGATCAATCGCCTTCATAAAGGCTTGTGTTTTCCTTCACTAGGGGGCGTGCTTCCCGCCTGTCCGGGTTGCAGTGGTTCATCTAAGTTTGTGAGCATTTGTTTCTGACAGCCCTGGAGCTGTGCCTTCAAAAGCTGGACAGTCAGCAGCAACCTTTTACATAGCTGTCTAAAGCAGACTTGGCTGTGCTGTCCGTCAGCCTTTTGGAGCCACAGGTATTTTTGCTCAGGATAGCTCAGCAGCAAGTGTGACTTCAATTACTGACAGGAAGTCCAATTGACCCCATCCCTATCATCTTTGCTAATGTACAAAATAGTGAAAAATGTATAAGAAAATGAAGGAGTAAGCGCTCTATAGAGTAAGAGAGTTTATCATTAAATAACAGGTATCTGAACATATTGTAATAATGTCTAACACAGGCTCAGTGTCCCAGGCAAGGTGTGTGTCTAGGAGCGATGATGGGGTGAAGTTTACACTGAAGATATTAATAGAAACACAGCCCCTGAATGTTCTCCAGGATAACCACAAACTGGTCAGAATTCATGCTAATTCAGTTATGTTTCTTCAAGAAAACAGTAGAGAAGCGCCGGTGTGATAAATGGAAGTGTGTTGAAAAGTTAAGCCTCTGCCCCAGCAACGTGTACCAGCCAGCTTCAGCATCCAATTCACAGCACTAAGGAAGGACTGACAAGGCCACAGGCCACACAGTCACAGTGAGCTGAAG
>NW_022196896.1:132374988-132401545 GCF_008632895.1 Mastomys coucha | reverse complement strand
AAGGAAGGACTGACAAGGCCACAGGCCACACAGTCACAGTGAGCTGAAGATGAGCTCACTAGTGTGCAACTGACACAGAAGCAAAGCCATTTGCTCTACACCACGTTTGTGAACTTCCCCTTTATGCTTCCACTGAAAGTCTACAGGGTATCAGCAAGAGTTCATAATGTAAGTGCTTTTACACCTCACTTCACACACACACACACACACACACACACACACAAGCACAGTCACACACACATGCACACATACACACACACACCTGGTTAGAAATAGTGATGGAGCACAATAAGGCTCTTTGTGTACATGTGTGTGAATGTGCTTGTATGTTTGTGTGTACATGCATGGAGGGGGTCTATATATGCAAGCAAAGGTTGACATTGCCCGCTTTCCTCAATTTTAAGACCACTGAGCCTGGATTAGTGAGAAGGACTGCCTGCCTGTCTCCACCCTGGCCCAGCAGCACTGCAATGGCAGGTGTGCACTAAGCTGCATCTTGCCTTTGGAGCTGCTGCTAGGGATCTGAACCTAGGCCCCCATGCTTACCCCAGAAACACTTTCCTAACTGAGCCACCTCCCCAGCCTCAGTGCAGAGTACGTCTTATAGAATTGCTGACATGGAGTGACTTTTCAATATCAAAGTGGCCAAGAGTGAAAATGTCCAATTAGTGGTGAAGGAATGAGTCCTAGACTAAAGTTTGCCATGACAAGACAAAATGACAGTCAACGAAAACCTGCCTGGCCATGACAGTATCCTGACACTGCATGTTCTGCACAGGCTTCATGGTTCATCCGAATGATCGATGTCAGGCAGGGGACCCTTGTAAGACGCACTTTTAGTTCCTCTGCTTCTTTCCCAGGAGACACAAACAGGGTTTGTCTCAAGGTGAGCGTGTTGCTGGAAAAACTGTTTTGTGCACAGCTGCGGGCTTCAGAATAATATTTACAGCAACATGGGAGTTGTGTGTGAGCTGGTAATAGAGTAGACTGCATTAGAAAACTGGGCATGGCGGTACGCCCTTGTGATGGTGGCACGCTCCTGTGATGCCACTGCTCTGGAGGCCGAGGCAGAAACTTCCTGGGCTACACAGGGAAACTGACCATATCACATCCACAAGGAAGGGCTGGGAATATCCAAGGCTCTGCACCCACCCCTAGAACCACATTAAAAATATGTAACAGAGCCAGGCAGTGGTGATGCACACCTTTAATCCCAGCACTTGGGAGGCAGAGACAGGCAGATTTCTGAGTTCAAGGCAGCCTGGTCTACAGAGTGAGTTCCAGGACAGCCAGAGCTATACAGAGAAACCCTGTATCGAAAAACCAGAGAAAACAAAGAAAGAAAGAAAGAAAGAAAGAAAGAAAGAAAGAAAGAAAGAAAGGAAGGAAGAAAGGAAGGAAGGAAGGAAGGAAGAAATGAAGGAAGGAAGAAAGAAAGAGAGAGAGAAAATGTGTAACAGGCTGGGCATGGACCACAATGCCCTCCAACCAGCACTTGGGGGACAGAGACAGGTGGATCCCTGAGTACCTGGTCTATAAAGCAAGTTGCAAGACAGCCAGGGCTACACAGAGAAACCTTGTCTCAAAAAATAACAACAACAAATGTACCACGGGCCTCAAAGCTTCCAATCACTCAGCCGCCCTCTTACAGTCTAGCACATTATGCCTGGGTTTATGATGCTGAGGTAAGCAAACTTACTGAGCCGACAGTTAAGTACAAGCAATTACTGGATAGTTACAATGCCTGCTGCCAGTCTGTATCTTCATAATACCACCCAGGACTTTTCTTCCTACCATTTACCTTAGAGTGCATACCATCTCCTTCTTAACCGTAAGCCGCACTGTGGGACAGTGTACCACAGTACCTCAGTTGCAGCCTCATACATCCTCTTGTTGACTGTGTCTCCTGACTGTGTCAACGGGCCTGCATGGTGGCTCTTGTGTCCCATGAAAGCCTGTGTAAGCATTAGCCTGCTGTGCCTCAGGGTGAAGCTGCCTGCCGTGCCCTTCTCAGCGTGCAGGCCTGTGGTTGTGGTGACAACTGTGTTGGTTATAAAGTAAAAATTATTTAAATTGCTACCACATGAACTTGCTTTGTATATCAAAGACCAGTATTTTCACATGTTTAAACACTGAACATCAAAGCCTGGGTTTAAATAAACGTGACAGTATTGCTTGTCTAATGGAAATCAGGTCATTTACGTTCAAGGACAACTATCCAAAAATTACTAGTTAGTTACTGTATGACTCAGGTAAAGAAACAGCTCACACTCAGGAGTGCTTTTTTTTCCCCCTTAAATAAAGGTGACATGCATCAGCTCTAGGGACAGAGCCACCTAGGCAGAGAAAGATTCTCTACTGTCACTCTCCTGATTCAAAAGCTAATGCTTGGTTTTTGGAAGAAAAGCAATTAAATCACTGGTGACTTTAGTAAAAGAAAAGGTATGAGGTACTAGGACCCAGTGACATGTAGAAAAAAATCAGACAGAGGATGGAAAGAGAGAGAGGCAGAGGAGTGGTGGAGGAAAGCTACAGACAAAAGGAGAGGAAGAAAGGAGAAAAGAAAAAAAGAAAGAGGGACATGGAAGATAGAGAAGGAAGGAGAGAGAGGAGAGTGGGAGAGGAAGAGGAGGAATAGAAGGAGGGGAAGGAGGAGGAGGAGGGGGGGGAGGAGGAGGAGGAGGAAGAGGAGAAAGACATAGGGTAGGAGATGGAGAAGTGATCCACACAGCCAGGAGAAAGCTAAGGCCAGCGTGCTGGGAGTCAGTGCATGTACAGCACAGAGCACGCTGGACTTGCTTCCTCTCTCCTGTGGGATGATGAAAAGAAGTTTGATCTCAGAAACAAGAGTGGGTGGTGAGCAAAAGCCAGGAGGAGAGCTTTACTAAAAGCCCATTTCCATAGCAAAGCTCTCAAGGTGTCCTTGACAAAGCCAGATTCCTACTGTTGATAAACAAATGGTAAAAACAAGTTAGGCACAAATGTTGTCTGTAGAAGACAGTGTCCAGTAGTGTGTGCCGCCGGGTCCCTAGTGGGGCTTCTCATATAAACTGGTATCATGTGTGTATATGAGTGCATGCATGTGTTGTGTGTGTGCATGTACCCATATGCGTGCTCACATATGCTCGTGTGTGTGTTGTGTACATGTTCGGGTGTACTCACGTGTATGTCTGTGTTTGCTCAGATATGTGCATGTGTGTGCTCACATATGTGTGCACATATGTGTGCATGTGTGTGCCAGTATGCACCCATGTGTGCTAGCACGTGCACATGTATGTGTGATGTGTGTGTGCTTATCTCTGTGTGAGTATAGCTGTGTGTGTGTGTGTGTGTGTGTGTGTGTGTGTATACAAGCATACTATGGCGCAGGTGTGGAAGTCAGAGGTCAGGCCCCATTCTCTACCTTAACTAGTACATTCTCAACTGCTTCTGTGTTTACACCGAGCCAGCTGCCATCTCCACTCCCACCTTGCCATAAGAACAGTAGGATTACAGGCATGTGCTTCAGAACCTGGCATCATGTGAGGACCGGGAACCTAACTCATGCCTTTATGTTTTGCACAACGAGTGATTTACCCACCAAGTCATCTCTTCAGCACCCAAACATGGTATTTGTTTAATGCCTTTATTTGGTCATTTTGAGGTTTGGGACTCAGCAGTTAAGTTTGGTTGCAGAGAAACTACACACACACACACACACACACACACACACACACACACACACACACATACAAACATCACAAAGTGCCAAGGGCAGTGATTTCAACATTCTGCCCAATCCAAATCATTACTTCACAGAAAAAACCTCCCATCCCCCACTCCCCATCCCCCAACACACACAAACACACACACACACACACACACACCCCTCAACTTTTTTAAAGGTAGAGTCATGATTTGTAGCCTGGGTTTGGCTTCAAACCAGCTCTTCCTGCCTCAACTTCCCAAGTGCTGGACCTCAACCACCATGGCCAGATAACTCACCATTTTCTAGCACGCCCGAACATCCCCCAAACGTCTTTATAAACTTTCTCATGGCCTGTCAGGTCTTACGGCCCATCAGGTCTTGGCTCTGCCTTTCTCATTCTTTTTCCACCTCTGCACTCTTGTTTAAGATTTAAATCATTACTATGCCCGATGTGATCCCAGGCACAGTCCAAGGGTGGCTTTCAGAGTGGTCACATGCACACTTGCCCTCTGTGCAGAGCTCTGCCTGAACGACCTTGGCATTTTCAATAATTTAAACAAACCTCCCCTTATTCATTTTGCACTGCATCCTCGAATTATGTTATTACGTAGGCGTCTGGTGACAACTTCAGTGGAAGGGTTATCCTTCCCAGTGTCCATGTGCCACAGTGACCAATGAGATCATTCAGCATTTAAGATGTGCCAGATGTGCCAGACGTGCCGCACTTTCTGCCCACAGTCACCACCAAGCTACCTGGACCTGCCAGCTTGGTTCTGCTTTTTATCCACCACACACTTTACAGACCGAAAGCCTTTAGAAATGGCTGCCACCGTGTGGAACAGTAGCACACAGATTTACTAAGTGAGGCAGATGCTCCAGCCAAAAGTTCACAGTTTCATGCGATCTCTGTTGTTATTCTCTCTGGTCTCCTTTACACTGTGTTTTCTCAGTTCGAGGCACATTGTCCCCTAACACTGAGCTGCCAAGTCTGTTGCCTGACCACACATGCTACACGTATGCTACATAAGCATATACACATGACCACACGTGTTGCAGGAACCGATCCCTTGTCTCCAGGTCTTTCTCTCACATTCTCTCTCTATGCAACTCAAACTTTACCTTATGTTGCTACCACATCCCATTTTATCATTGGCTGCTATTAATGTCTTGCCAAGTCTGTTTTATAAATTAAACTTAATATATAGCACATGTGCAGGGGAAAACAGTTTCAAGCAACCCCTTAAAGAGATGTGAGACACCTGGATCAGATTTCTCTTTACAGAATGAGCGCTTTGAAGGGTGACCCTCCCCAGCTGTAAACAAGACCTATCGCTGTGACAAAAAGGTGAGTCCACAGAGCAGAGGACAGAGAGTTAGAGAAGTCTCAGCCCAGTGTTTGCAGATCACCCACAGATCTGCTGAATCAGTGGGTTGGGCGGGGACTGCCAGGCTCTCTGCCTAGCCAGCTCCCAGGGGAGTGATACTATGCGATCACAGGAGTGGACCACAGGGGCCTTCCTCAGCTCTCTCTGACACTGAGTTGAACCAGTCTTGCCAAGCTTGGCACAAACCTCACCAGAATGATCTGTAGGATCCTGCCTCCTTCAGCAGTTCAGGAACTGTTTAACCAGAACTCCAGACATCTACTCCGAGTTCCAACCAGAGATCCCCTGAGCGATTACCTTTGGAAGAACTATAGAGATTTCATAAAAACAAAGATCTGTAGCTTATTGTTAGAACAAAATAGTAAAGGCTCCAAAACAAAGACGATTCTATAAACAGAGACCACTGACAATCTGTTGGGGAGCCTCAGCCTTCTCCCCACAAAACACTCACAGTTACAAGCCAGGTGTCTGTCGCATATTTGTAAAACACACACACACACTCTCACAAATGCATACACTCATATATATACATACATTCATACATCCAAACACACACACACACACACACACACATATATTCACACACATACACACTCATAGACATATACACAGAAACATACACTCATACATTCAACCACACACTCACATATACACACACTCATACATACACACATACACACACACATGAAAAAAAATATGAAATAAAATCAAAACCAATATACCAAAAAGGACAGAAGTTTTCTGACAGAAATTAAAGATTGTGATGAACAAAGAGAAATATGTGATTTGTAGAGAGATAGACTCAACAGCACTAAGCTGTAATTCCCAAAATGTTCTATCGATTGAATCCAACTGCTGCCATAGTTTCCTGACTGGCTAGTTTGTAGAAATTGCTAAGCGGTCCCCCAGGTGCCTTAGACCTTGAATTTCTACTTCACCAGATGGTTTGGATCTAGGAGACAGAAGAAGGCAAAGGGGGTCTTCAGAAGAATGTATGGGGGCAAAGGCAGGGCCATTCACCCAGGGTGAGGGATCTCCCACACGAGATGGAGTAGGGTGGGAGGTTTAATACAACAGATAAATTACAGCAATGTTTAATAACACCTGCAGAAGGTAAGAAGGATGCATTGTACACTCTGTGCGTGTGCCTGTGTGTGCATGTGTGTGCATCAGGTGAATTAGGTCTATGCCAGGTATCTTCCTCAACCCCTCCACACCTTATTCCTAAGACAGAGATCTATTGACTTTGAATGGAGCACTTGCATTCGGCTGCCCTGGCTGGCCTAAGAGTTCTTGCGACCCCACTTGAAGCCAAAGCTCTTCTTAGGGTGTTTCTCCTACCAGGCAATCTCTATTCATGTGTGCTAGTCTAGATTGTGAACTCAGTCTTGGGTCCCAAAACTGCTTGGTCACCTCTGCCCCAGAACCGATATCCAGACTTGTCCGTTCTCTTTCCAAGGCTTCCTGTTTGGGTGACTCCGAGGTTCTAGCCACCTTGGGCTAGCCTGATCCTTCCAGGAGGCTATCACTCTGGTTGAATCTCCTGGGCTCAAACATGTTATCTGTTTAAGCGATGTCCCCTACAACTCCTCTCCAGACCCTGCTGTTTGCACTGGGACATTCACTCATCCATTGGTCCCTCCAGGACTGTCACTGCTGGGTGCCGGACAAGGTATTAGAGCTATAAATGGAAAGCTAAGCAAATAAAGAGAAGACTATAAAATCTGCCAGAGAAGGAATAAGTCAGAGTGGCCCAGATGAGAGGAGGGCCTTCCTTCCACGGTGTCAGGAAAAGCAGTCAAGCTTCACAGATGCGAGGACGATAGGTTTACAGAATAGGTAATAGTTAGCCACGGAAGGTAAGGTAGGCCACAGCAGAAAGCCCTGTAAGGCGCACTCAGCAGAAGAGCAGCAAGACATTTAACAGGGATGGAATGGCAGGACCAACTTCACAGTCTGTTCACACTGAAGCAGTCGCTGCCTTACAGAGAAGCCAGGAAGGGAGCCGGCTGCAGGGTCAACGTAGGCATAGGCAGGTGCTGCAGGGTCAGCATAGGCATAGGCAGGTGCTGCAGGGTCAGCGTAGGCATAGGCAGGTGCTGCAGGGTCAGCGTAGGCATAGGCAGGTGCTGCAGGGTCAGCGTAGGCATAGGCAGGTGGGTTGCAGCACCTTGCAGGTGTGGGAACAACAAAGGTATGATATCGTATTGGGTGGAATTAGAAGACAAGTAATCAAGCAGATGGTAAGGAATGAGGACTTCCAAGGGAAGCCAGGAAACGGAGTGAGATGAATCCCCCACAGGAGACAACACACACCAAAGAAATGGAGAACAGCTAGACCTTGAAGTTACCCAACTTGACAAGGTGCAGGGGCAATGGGCAGGCTGGTCCTAGGAGACAAGAGGTGACTCAGATTCCAGGGAAAAGAACCTGTGGATTATGTGGTTCATTTAAAGAAGACAGGAGAGAAGGGACACGGGGCGGAAAAGAGCTGGAATGTGGAATGTATTTAATAAATTCTGCTGGAGTTGATCAAACAGTCCCTTACAGTATCCCCAGATCCTATCCCAGAACATGAGGGACCTTAAGAATTGATCAGAAGTATTTTTGAAATAAGGAACTTGCTGAGCCAGTAAAGTCAGACTGGGACTGTGCCTGCTTAAACATGGGAGCAAGGAAAAAAGCAGCCCCAGGAACAAAGGCGGCACAGACACATTCACCGACCGACAAGCAGGAGGTCTCTACAGGCCCCGCGTGCCTACCCCGTGCTCCTGCATCTGCCACACAGCAAGTTCACTGGGTGGCTTTTAATCTCGGTGGCACAGCCAAATCATCTAAGGGAGTCTTTTAAACAAAAATGACTAGGTCCCATCTCAGACCAAATACACTGTAATCCCTGGGTTAGGACCTGGGATCTGTGTTATTAAAGTCTTATGTGGAACCTGAAGAGGGAACTTGTATGTAACCGTTCAAAAATGCTCTCCTGGCACCCAAAGAGGCTGCAGCCATGAGTTCTCCAGGGAGAAGAAAAGAGAGACAAGGGACACAGCCTGCTATAAAACCTGAATGGCAAGTTTGTGGGACTCCAGTCCCTCAACTCCTTTCTTGAGAATTGTTACAGAGACAGTCCTTCTTCAAGCATACACCTTTGAGCTTCTCAGGCTCAAAGCAAATCCATACAGAAAGTGAGAAATGTCCGTGCAGCTGTTCATTTACAGCAAGGAAGGCAACCAGGAACTGTGTCTTAGAGTTGCTGTCACTATGATGAAACACCATGACCAAAGAAACTTGGGGAGGAAAGGATGTCTTTGGCTTGCACTTCTATATCACTGTTTGTCTATGAAGGAAGTCAAGACAGGAACACAAACAGGCTGGAACCTGAGGCAGGAGCTGGTGCAGAGGCCATGGAGGGGTGCTGCTTACTGGCTTGCTCATGGTGGCTTGCTCAACCTGCTTTCAGATAAGCACCTGGGGCACCAGGCCAGGGGTAGCTCCCACCCCCACCAATCATTCATTAAGAAAATGGATCTTACAGAGGCATTTTTTTTTTCAATTGAGATTCCCTCCTTTTAGATGACTCTGGCCTCTGTCAAGTTGACTTAAAAGTAGCTAGGACACAAAACCTCCAAGATGTGCCACATCACAGAGCTCCAACATGACCTTGGTGCAAGGATACAGGTATGAAGGAGTAAGACACAGAAAAGAAGCAAGCAAGTGGAACAGAAATGGCAGCAGCCCCATACGGAATACAGTTCTGCTCCTAAGGAAGGTATTAAGTTTTGCACCTGCAGTCCTGCCTGCTTGGGAAGCTGAGGCAGTGAATCATTTCAGCTCAGAAATTCAAGACCAGCATGGACAAAAATCCAAGACCTAGTTTCAAAACACAAAACAAGCAAGCAAGAACCTGTTAATTCCTCACCAAAAAAAAGTGGAAGCAATTCCCAAAAGCAGAATCTTTGAAAGAAACATCTCTAATTCCACCCATTCTGAACTTTTAGAGTGAGCACATGACTTCCGCAAAGCCTAGGGTAGAGAGAGTGGCAAGGGGTCAGAGATGCATTGCCTTCAAAAACAAAGAAATGCTAGAATAAAACAGAATATACTAGGGATTTTCAGAATCAGGAGAAGAATGCTACCTGTGCCTGGGACACAGAGAAAAGTACAGAAGATCAGAGAAGTGACAGAGATTATTCTGGAATCAAATATTTGAGCTAAAAACCCTAGAGGGTATACCTAAAGATGGATGCAAAATGTTTGGGCTCTGAGTACCAAAGTCTATAAGAACGCTTGACGCATAAATGCTGGCTCCTATCTACTGAGTCGAAGGAAGTCGAGAAAGGTCTAGGAGTCAGGTACAGGGCTGCGTTGGCCATGTAGGAGCTGGGGATGGGTTTTCCATGCCATCTCTGGAGATGTTTGCATCTTTAAAGGTCCTGAACTCTTGAGTGGCTTGCTACATGGTTTGGCCTTGAAGCCTAGGCTCCGTTTAAGAGCAGACTTCTTTTCAGGTCTCATATTTGGGACTCTGCGATGAGCACCCCTCCCCTTGGAATGTGTACCACATCTCATCTGATCCCCATATCCTGGATTTCAAAATCATGTAAGCTCAGAGTTTGACCAGCATGTCGAGAGGACCTCATTCTCCCCTTTGGCTTTTCTGCACTCAGGGCCTCAAGTGTCATGGCCATCCTGGCTGTGGTGGTCACTGCCATCTTTTCTCTGCTAGTCACTGCCAGCTTCCCCTGAGAATGGATCATATAAAGAGGACTTGGACTTTAATTAGAGCTAATTTCCACAGAGGTTTCACCTTAAGAGAACAACTTGCCTGTGACTGATTTACCTCAGCTAACAACTGTCTTCCATGTGAAGTTAGTTCCCACTACCTCCCCCAACCCCTTTAAGTACAAAGAACCAGACGGTCATCTAACATAACACACGATTTCATTCACGAAGTGCCTCTGAACATCTAACTCTTTGTCGGCATGCTGGAGTACAGTGGGTGTTGCTGTTGTCCACTTCCACTGACTCAGAGCCAGGACTCTGATTTTCTTTGTGTAATAAGAAATACTGAGAAGTATAAGAAAAACATCCTTTCTTTTTTACTTTGGCTAATGGCAGTCTGGGAAAACTACCCAAAAGTGTCCCAGAGAAGAACCGTGAGTATATGGGAACCCCGATTTAGTACAGAATCCAGTGCTGATTTAGAAATAAGGCAGCAGACCCAAGCTGTGATAAGGCCGTCCTCAGGCAGTGAACTGCAGGCTGTAAATGTAGGGTTAGGCTGAGGTAGAGGCCTGGATTGCAGCTCAGCGGAGGGGACTCTCAACAGCTGTGCAGCAGACAGAAGAACCCCGACTCAGGCACGGGGTGTCATGCTAGGATAAGGCTGGTGGTTGGGGCTGAATTTGGACAGAGTATGGGGGGCCATGGCAGGTAGGCAAGAGATGAAGCTCAAGAGGCAGAGGAGAGGGCATATGGTAACAGTGGGCGGTTACTTTAGCAGGACTAGTCTAACTGTGTCTTGACACTAGATCACCTGGCTGATGATTCAGTCAGCTAATGGCTATTTCCAGTGAAAACAGAAAAAGTGGGGGGAGAGGGTTAATGAAGAAAGAAAAAAAGTTAGAAAAACAAGTTGGATAAATGGCATAAGAGAACAAACAAAAGACCAGGAAAGCATAGTTCAACCAGAGTAATAAGGAAAGAAAGATTACAGGAATGGCTAGAAATCGGGGATGCTGAGAAGGGATCAGGGATGCTTCTTCTGGGCCTGGGATAGTCGCCAGCTTTTATAAGCTTCTATCTTTATCAGAAGGGCATTAGACATTTCACTGGTGGTCCATTGCAACCAGCATCGTGGCCACACGTGTAGGTGTGTGCATGTTAGTGCATGGATGCATGCATGCATGCGTGCTGTCACAGCACACATGTAGAGGTCAGAGGGCAACTTACTGGAATTAGTTCTCTAACTCCCGCCATGTGAGTTCCAAGGATCAAACTCCGGTCATCAGGCAGGGCTGCAAGCACTTTCTCCACTAAGACACCTCTGTGGCCCGGAATGTCCTTTTTTCTTTTTTTTTTAATTAAAAATAATCCATTCAATGTAAATGTCTCCTTTAATGTCTTTATGATGGCAGAGAATTTCCTAAGGTTCTGGCAGGAAATTAGGGAACCATGGAAAAAAATTTTCAGGAAATACCTTCAGGAATAAGAAAAGCTGGCCCTGTCTATAAATCGCCACTGATTTAAAGGCAATATTACCATCAGAGATAGAAGAGGTCCAAGAATTTACAGCCTGCTGAGTCACCTGATCAGACTGCACAGATAACTTCTGGAATGAAGAGATTGAAACTTCAAATGAATGACTTTTCTTTTAAAGCGGACACAAACCAAAATCACGCAGCTGATAGCGCGGTGGCACGCCTCTGCCACCGAGTGTTTCTGAGTTAACACTTGGAGATAAATGCTTACCTAGACAAGAATGCTATCATCCACTAAGCTCCACACTGCTCCCATTGTCTGTGCCCTCCCCCCACCACAAGAGTGGGAACCAGTTAACCCGAGAAAGTGCTCCTGACCTGGCCTTGACAAAACAAAGACCAAGTGGAAGGACTCTGCGCTATTTATTATTAAACGCGTACTGTGAGCACGGACAGTCACCCCTCATATTAAAGGGGGGGATGCAATGAACCCAGCTGGTGTGCAGTGCGTTATGCTGAAATAGCTACCTGACGGGCATGCTCCAACAGAACCAAAGTTCATGACCTTAGCTAAACTACTTCTATGAAGGAGCTTTTTCCTGCTCATTAATTTTGCGATGCATTGATTACTTGGTTTTCCGGGGATGTATTATTATATTGGAAAAGAAGCGGGTTGAAGAACTCCTTCCAAGTGTGTAAATAAGCTTTGTCTATCTTCCTTGGGAGCCCGCCGTGTGTCTACACATTCCTGAAGAGAAGAGCTAACAAATGCTTCAACTCTGGCCTGTGTTACAGGGTGTTTGCTGTTTGCCTTCCATTACCTTTAGGACTCAGAGTGAAGACTTAACTTTCTTCATTAGCAATAACTTCTTAAAGAGTTAAGTCACTCTGCGTCTGCCGTGGAGTCGCAGTGACGTCATAGTGTCTGAGAACTTACTAATACACTGCCCTTGACATCACACTGAATCACACCCAAACTTCATTTCTCTGCACCAGAAGTATTCTCAAATATATCAATCAATTCCCTATGTACAAAAGAAAAAGAAAAACAAGGAAGGAGAAACAGCGCTTTAACACTACTCCCTGTGAACAGTACCGTTAGAAGAGGTATAAAGTGGCAATCCAGTTTTAGAATTTGAAAGGTGTAGAAAGCACTGCTGTGCTAACGCCCATCTGTCTGGGATGGGTCAAGATGAAAGGTCTTCAGTATAAAAGACCACAGGTTAGTAAGCAGAATATTAAAAACTGCTGGAGACACATGGAGGGAGCTCCTATGTGGAGGGCAGTGTGAGGTCATAGTTCATGTGTCTCCGCTATCCACGCATTGACAACAAACCATCATTATGGCTATCAGAGATGTAAGTTTCACAAATAGCTTGTGCTCAAACAGTCAGAGGAGAGACAAAGTGATGGAAGGATAGCTAAGAAATAGCAGACCATGGCTGTCTTGAAAGACAATGGTGGACTCCATCACCAGCCTTTTTCTATGTATCCTTTAGTGTGTTTGGTAACTATGTATTCTATAGTGCACTTTGTAACACTGGGGTTTGGGGCAGAGGGCGTGGAAGGCTTCCAGGTCTCTAGAATCCAAACAGCAGACTGGTGGTGCCTTTCTCAGTCTGGGTGCATAGACACTGGTTAGCAGTGAGCAGGTAATGTTTGCCCAAGACCCTCAGCTGTGAGGCAGTAGGGCAGGGTGCATTCCAGCTTCTCCAGTTTACCCCAGTGTGAGACAGCACTGTGGTGGCATTTGTGGGCATCCTTAAAGTAAGGGAATGGGGGTACAATTTGAGACTGTAAGGCAGTCCCAGACAGGGAATAAGGAGAGGTGGGCTCATAACACAGAAGAAGCATGCTTGCTTGTGTACCCAGAAAGTCAACCCGAGAGCATTCAATAATACTGCAAGGAAATGGGAGAAATCCAAACAGAGAAGGCATCTGCCCTTAAGCTAGTCTTTCCACTGAGGACTAGAGATTGGCCCTCACTAAGGTTAAGAAACAAAGTCAAGGTTAATCAAAGTAACACATTCAAGCAGCTGAACCCAACACAATTCCATTCCAAATATAGACTTCAACTTTTTTAACAGCAGAGACAATATGGTTTAGGAAAGGGACTTTGTTACATAACTCTGTAAATCATCATCATCATCATCATCATCATCACCACCACCACCACCACCACCACCACACATAATGTTTATCACCGCCTAGTTGCATTTAAAGTACTTTGGAAACCTTTCTCTACATTAACTCACTTAACCATGAGCATTCCTTCCTACAAGACATGACTACTATTCATATTTTACTATATTGAAACTCAGCCACAGAGAACTTGAGTAATTTTCCAAGGATGGACAGTGGCCAGTAAGGCTGCATGCAGAGCCCCTGGAGGTGGGAGGCACTCTTGCATTACTTCCCAGCAAGTTTGCTGTATGATAAAGAGCATCCAGAGGGCCTCATGAGCTTCAAGCATCATTACAATGAAGCAAGCAGTCACGGACACACTTAATCGTGCAAGCTCATGAAATAGCACAATTCTCAGAGCTACACAAGACACTCTGTCCATTTCATGCCGTTCTGTGCTCACTACACACGCAGAGTAACTGCAAACGCAGGCAGGCCTCATACATGACGTCTAGGAGACAGGAAAGAGCAAGGTGGGAGCATGGGCCTTGTGGGGAGAGGGCAGAGGTGTCTTAAGACAGACACCCTACTTTCTAACTGTTACAGTAACACCTTATTGCTCTATACTTAGAAAACAGGGCTACAGAAAAGGAACTCCATTTGACTAAATAATTAGTCAACTGAGCATTCTTCTCATAGATGTTTTCCTGCAATTGAAGTAACCAGCTGTGAACTTAGCAAGCCATGTTAAGAAACACAGCAGCTTGGATTTTCCTTTGGGCCCTGCTAGGTAGAGTTTGAACCAAAGTCCTTCTGCATGCTAAACAAGTGCTCTACCACTTACGCTATACCCACAGTCCTGGAAACACAACATTTCTTATCCAATACTTAAAGGACATTTTGATTTGAAGGTTCCATTTCAGCTGGAGTCAGACACTATTAGTTGTAAAATAACCCCTATGGAATAATAGGAACATCTAATAATCTAATGCTTTTAGATCCATGACCAGTTTCAAAACTATAAGCACCTCACTAGGTGTGGTTGGGTGCTTGTGGTCTAAGCTACTCAGAAGGCTGAGGCAGGGGAATGACTTGAACCCATACATTCAAGACCAACCAGGGCAACATCATGAGATCCAGGTTAGCTATAGTACACACACACACACACACACACACACACACACACACACACACAGAGAGAGAGAGAGAGAGAGAGAGAGAGAGAGAGAGAGAGAGAAAGTTAATTAGATGATTTATAGGTAAGGATTATTTTATTACTCTTAAGTCATGCCATTTCATCAGCCATCTGAGCCACATACAGGGAACAAAATTTCCGAGGATGCTCATTAGGAAAGCTGTGGGTTGGCAAATATAGACTAGATAGGAGCGATTCAAAGGCCCTGCCTGATGTAGCTCTTCTGCAGTGTCTCAAAGCAGGAAAGCTCCATGCAGTCCACTTTCTCCAAACACCATTCATAACCACGCAGGCCAAGCGCCCAGCCCTCAGGGGAACGGAAGGCATTCAGAGCATCTCCTCAGTCTAAGACTTTCAATGTCTTGAAACAATAAACTGAGGCAAGCTGCTTTCTCCACCCTGTGAGAGAGAACCAGGATTTGGTCACTTTCAGCAACCTCACAGGCAGGACTGGGGCTCTCGGCGTCAAAGGCTTCCCTCCCAAAAGGCTGGCTCTTTTCTTTCCCTGATAGCTATGTAAATTCCTCCTCTCCCAGCCCCCGCTTGGGAGCTGAGCAGCCGAGTAGCCGCCGGGCTATTCAAAGCTGCGTTTCCAGCTCGGTCCAGCGCTTTCATCATGAATGCATGAATGAATGGGATGCTCATAGCCTGCACAGCTCACAGCTCTGCACAATGCCCAAACACACATTTTTCCCACGAGGGCATTTCGAGTTCGGCCTCCTACTTTTAACCTGTGCTCTTAGAGAGCAATCTGTACGGGAACACACTCAATGTCACTTGTTGCATACATTGAGACGTTTTCGACAAACATTTGTGACCACCTAGCTAAGCAGGGGGCTTGCAGACAGCTCTGGGTGGCAAGACATATTCTCTATCCCTCCACCTCCCATCTCCAGTGCCTACTGAAAATTTACTTTGGGTTGGCTTCTGTTCTCAACCTTATAAAGAAAACTACCGATGGAGAGACAACACACTGTCCGTCCTTTTTAGCCTCTTACGCCACGCCACCCCGAGTGCACACGATTTAAACACGCGTGAGGAGTCTATTTGCTCACTTTACGGACTACACAAAGGCACGCTTTAGAGAACACATTTGTATCCTGGACGCCATATGCGGACCCCAGTTGCTCAGGACAGCTGACCTCGGGACCCCTTCTCCATCAGTCTTTTCCCTCTAGACCACCCCGGATGCTAGTGGCCCAGAGGAGCCCGCCTTTCTCTCTTTGCAACACGGGACAATGAGGCGAATGCCAGAGAAGTCCGTTCCCATTCATTCCGGGAGCGGTGCATGCAGTCAACCAACCCGGCAGGCTCCGACCAGTCGCAGCCACTCAGGTGTTGGGGAGGGAGTCTGTGTCCCTTCTCACGTGCCGGACGCTCCACTCTCGCCACCCACTGTACTCCTGGATCTCAAGGTCCCCGCTAAGCTAGAAAGCAGGTGACCCCTGGAGTCTGGGGAAACCAGAGCCGAGAGCTCAGGGAGTAGCCAGCGTCCTCAGGGGGCGGCTTCCGCTGGCGTCCCTACAGCCCGGTGCGGCCCGCTGCAGGTCCGCGCTGCGCCAGGGTGCGAGCGCCCACCCACAGCCCAGAGCGCTGCGCTTTGTCCGCGGCACCGCGGCAGCCGGTGTTCCCGCTGCAGGACTCACCTCTCTGCTGGCTCCGCACGGTGACCCAAAGCGCCGAGGCCAGGAGCACCAGGAGCGCGGCTCCCGTGCCGCAGCCGCGCATGTCGCCTTCGCCGCTCCCTGCTCTCCTGGGGAAAGTCTCGACTGCGCTCGCTCACAGGCACTGTGCGAGTGTGCTCTTCCTCGCTCGACCCTCTCCTGGTGCGCAGGCCCTTCGGACACACCCCCGCCGGCCTGGCCGCGCCCCGCCCCGTCCTACCCGGACCTCCCCCAAAGGCGCCCCGCTGCGCCCAGGTCTGTCCTCCAGGGGGAGCCCCGCCCTGCCCAGGTCCTTCTTTGGGGGTCCCTCCCCAAGGGGACCTGTCCTGTCCCTGGTGAGGATGGGGGTGCCTCTCCCGGGTAGTACTCTAACCCTCCACTCCAGTTAGGGTGAGCTGTTGTGGCTTTCGGGGTCCAATAGAGAGGAAGGTGGAGAGACAGGGGCCAGGGAGAAGTTTCTGTTAAGCCTGGTCCTGGAAGGTGAATTCCAAGAAAGTATTTGCCCTGTTGACCCCTTTCTGCCTGTTGGAACTGTGCAGTCTTGACCGATCCCCGGCCGCAGAAATATAGTCAGGACATAGTTCATTCTTGCATGACCCTATACCCTGCCTGTGCCTGCACAGGATGCTCTCAAAGTTTTTGGTGGTTGTGTTTTAATTTTGTTTGTTTGTTTGCCAGCCCCCCTTCAGAAAATGGGTAGCAATTTATTTTCTAGCTTGTTTGCCTTGGGAAAGCACAAAGGGTTGTTGGGAATTAAGTGTAAGGGAAGTCTCCAAGTCTCGGTGCTGATTTGGGAAAAAACTCCTTTTAAACCTAGGAAAGTTTTAATTTAGTTTCCTCGCAAGAGTATTCCTAACGCATTTCCACACTATACACTACAGACACGATAACGTCTCTCCCGATGCCCCGCGCTATTTTCTCTCTCATAGGAGGAGGTAACTTTTATCCAGTTTGTCTAAATCAATTTGAAAACTCTACCAATTCCGGTTTCTGTAAGCACAAGTCCTTAACCATGTAAGGAGTAAATTTTAGTGAGAATATTTGGTTATTATTTGTTAAGAGGAAATACATTTGGCTCTTAAAGAGGTACGCTGGGGGCTGCAGAGAGGGGTTAGTGGCTGAGAGCACTTGCTGCTCTTGCAGGGATCAGGGCTCAATTCAGGCTCACAAGCTTCTGTAACTCCAGTTCCAGGGACACAACGCCCTCTCCTGACCTCTGCGGGCACTGAGCATGCCTGTGGTGAGTAATTAGCTCAGGATAGATTAGCATACACAGGGGAGGAAAATGCACTGTAGCTCATTGGTGCGGCTCAGCACAGCACTTAAGGTCAAATCTCGATGTTCTTAACTACTTAAATACTAAAATGAATACCTAACTGGCAAGTAAGTTATGAGGTAAAACAAGCGTTCAAAAATAATTATTCAATCGTTAAACATTTAGAACATCACAACTGCTTTTGCATTGAAATAACTGCCTACTTATATGTTAGATACACACATAGGGCACCCTAAAAAATCATTCATGTCTGTGATTTTCTATAAGAGGGACAGTTAGAGATGCTCCTGCGGGAGACCAGGAAATCAGTTCAGGCCTGTCCTACCTGCTGTGTTTAGTCTGGGGCTAGAGCTCAGATCTGATTTCTCACCCAGTTTCCTGTACTTCACCACTCTACTAAATGTAAGAGAGCCTGAAGATCCAGAAAGCTCCCCAAATACAGCCTGCAGGTCAGTCACACCTGGTGCAGAAGCCCAGGTTTGTGACATCAAGGGAGAGATCAGTCATCCCCTTCAGGGAGCAGATCGGAAGCTGCAGGAGCCGCAGGTCATGAGTTACAGTCACAGCTCAGAATTAAGCAGCAGAGTCTCAGCAAAAGAAAATTCCACAACAGCACACGGATAAATCGGAATGGTCAAAATAGCTCCATCCCAAATGTACTTCACAGTACAGAGTTTTCCACTCCTGACTACGCTTGGAAAATACCTACATTGCCTCCAATCCAGTGAGAGTGTGGAGAACTGCTCAGGGTAAAAAATGAGGTTAATAAATGTCTGACTTTTCTGAGAGCCTACGAACTCCACCTGCTTGGACCAGACACTAGCCCTGTCTCGTTTTCCATCCTGCACAGTGACAGAGTACTCCTGTCGGACAGAGACGTAAGAGGGGCCATCTTGCTGTCTGGACTGTATGTAGTGTTGCTCAAGGAGCGCACTGTCTAAGTGCGGGCTGCTGCGGAGGCTTTTCACGAGGCCCCTCGCCTCTCTGTACCGTGTCATAACTAGAATAGAATGGCCAGGTTCTCCTATGCAGTAAGCAAGAGTAATGCTCCGTGTTTTCTATCAGATGATCCATCTTACAATTAAAAGCACAGATGCATTAGGCTTAATTGAATAATGAGGTAACTACTCTGTGAGAATCATTTTCCAAAGGGGGGAAAAAAACCAAGCTAAGCCACACCCCAGGCCTCGGCCCTGACTCAGGCGCACTTCTTTCTGACTCGTTCAGAATCGCTTCCCTTTAATTATATCTCCATCTACAGATTTATCCCTCACTGGTAATTTATTTTTTAAAATAAAGTTTCTTTGTATTCAGATAATACCTCTAACTTTTCTTTGCCTCAGAGGTTGCGGTTTGGGAGTTTTTATTTTATTTTATGTTTTCCTTTGTTGGTTTTGGGTTCGATTTGCTTGTTTTGCTGCTCTTTGCTTTGCTCACTCTCTTTTCCTTCCTTTCTCATTCTTTCTTTTCTTTTTTCTTTTTCTTTATTTCTGAGACTAGGGTTTTGCCAGGTAGCCCTGGCCAGCTTTGAACTCACTACGTAGCCTAGGCTTGCCTCAAAGTGAACTCGCAGAACTCTTGTTTCAGCATCCCGTGTGCTGTCTTGTTTCAGCATCCCGTGTGCTGTCTTGTTTCAGCATCCCGTGTGCTGTCTTGTTTCAGCATCCCATGTGCTGTCTTGTTTCAGCATCCCGTGTACTGGAATTATATGACAGCATCTCTGAGTGCTGGGGCTATGTCATTGTACCCTAGGTTTGCCTCATAGATTCTATCTTAATTTTGCTCCACTTTCAGAACAATTTTTACTCTTTAAAATTCCATTTTATTTGTAAGAGAATAGATCAAGGTAAGCACAAACACAAGGTCAGAAGGTTCTCTTGCCCTGCCTAGCCTGGGACTGCATTATCTAATGAGGACGCTTCCCCGAAATCCATTTAGACCTTGTCAGTGACAGTAACTTTTAGAGAATGCTTTCCGAGATATACCAGAGCCTCTCAATTGTCCTGGGCATCTGTGGGATGATCTAACCACACACCCATATTCTCTATTGTCCCGGATTTCTATAGGATGGTCTAACCACACCCACATACTTTTTTGATAATTCTCTCTCCTTTCTTGGAGTAGAGGTTACCAGAAGAATACTCAATTTGCACAACCTGGCCCTACCCCATCCGGCTGGCCCTACCCCATCCTGCTCCCACCCTGGGCCCCTCTGTGGCTTGACCTGTGGATCACTGAGATGTTCCTTTAAGGTGACTACACTTAGGGTTGAATTGGTCTCTTCTCTCTCCTCAACTAGCTGTTTTTGTGCCTCTTGAAACAAAGCCCTTATGCACTTTAGAAAAAATTTATCTTTCTTCCATCTACCTCCATAGAGGATGTCATGGGCCATCTGCTTTCTTTCTTATGGTTTGTTATTTCTTAAGGGATTTACAAAGATTTTATCTTATATATCTTAGTTCCCAGAGTATAGTATACAAAATATATTTAAGCAGAAATAAACATAAATTTTAAATGAGAAAAAGCATAATGGAAACTGACACACACAAACACACATACACACACACACAAAACACACACTACTTGCGACAAACAACAGCCTGTGCATTTGCTTGACAGAACTCTGAAAAATTATTTAAGTTGTGACCTCGCTTGTAATATGAGGATTAAAGTAAGATCAATGGAGAGAGACAGAGAGGCTGAGATACAGCAAGAAGGAAGGGAGGAGAGGGGAACATACAGGGGTAAAATTCTAGCACAGTACCAGGCATCCAGCACGCCTTTCTAATTGGACCTCAGAACCATAGTCACCTGGATTAGAAAGCAGTGTGGAAGATGCAGGGCCAGGGATGCCAGCTGTCGTGCAAGGGGACAGGCTTGCAGCCGGTGGCTCTTGAAGAAAGCAGGAAACATAGAGACAAGGTGTGGTGATGTGATGTGGAGCCCCAGAACTCAGGGGGATGAGGAGAGGAGATCTCAAACTCAAGGCCAACATCTACACAGAAAAGACCCTGTCTCAGGAAAACAAGATGGTCCCTACTTTCTTCCTTGTTTGTATGAGTGAAGCCATGAGATCCAGAGGAGAGATTGGAGAAAGGATTGGAGAAAGGAGAAAGATCCTCCCTCCTGAAGCTAAGTATGGAAGGATGTTGCAACAAAATAGCAACCGGCTGTCTCGAAAAAAGCAAAATGTTTACAAAAAAATTGGCAGGGAATTGGTCATTAGGAAACATGGTTTGCGTTTTTTTTTTCTTTTATAGAGGAAAAGGAAGCCAAATTGATGGGGTTCAAGACAGCTGTTCAAATGTGTAAACAGCATTTGTCCCCTGGACTCTGCAGGACATCACTGCCTGCTGGGGTGTCTGGAACAATAAAACCCTTCAACGGGAATATCAAAGCTTGCAATAGCAGCAGCACACTGGAAATGTACGCCTGGGTACTAAGTATCTGGGATGTCGGAGTATTTGCCTAGGAAAGGCTCATCCTGGCATGCCATTGTATCATTATTATCTGCTACTTTGTTGGAAGAGACACTTAGAAGACATCACACTTCTTCCATTTATTCCTGGTAAAGACAAACATTCTAGAACGTTTGGTTCTCTGAGAGCCTTTTATCCAGAAGCCATCAAAAATCCAATTGAGAGTCCAGGGACTTACAATCCAGCAGTGATCCCTCGTCACTATGTAGACCAAACTTGAACTCACTGAGATCCACCTGCCTCTACCTCCAGAGTGCTAGGACTAAAAATGTGTACCATGGTGTTCACATTTACACTTCTAAAACTTAGCAGGGAACTGAACCTGCCATGAAACCTGGTAGCTTGAGTTCTATCTCTGAACTCCACAGAGCAAAAGGAGAGAACTCCCCAAGGCAACCCCCTGACCTCCACATGAACATTCATACTACATAAATAAAATGTTAAACTTAACTGTCATCTCCTCCCTAGAGCAACGGTCATGTGCTGTTTCTAATCACAGGGAAAATGACATGGCTACCAGATACTGAATCCTACAACAACGTTTTGTAATCTAATCTTTTGTTGTTGTTGTTATTATTATTGTTATTGTTGGTATTGTTGTTGTTGATGTTGTTCTGATAACTCACTGAAGCAAAAGATAGTTACAATAACAGCTTTAAGTCAAGAAAGTAAAGGAAGACACTAGAAAACGGAAAGACCTGCCGTGCTCTGCTTAAATTTCTATCTAACCACACCTGGACAGACAGCATCAAGTCGCTGAATGTGGCTAGAGAACCATGCAGATTGCATCCCTTCCCACCTATAAGCTTGTCTGTGGCCCTTTAGACCTACCCCTACACCACATTACCTGTTCTAAACTGTCCACATTCCTCCTGGACAACCTCGTCTTTTCTCAGCTCAGCTGCCCTTCGTGTCTATGAGCTCTACTCTTCCTTTACCAGCCTATAATTCCTACTCATCCTTGAAGCCCAAACCAAACATCTTCTCCCTTGGACACCTCTGTGATTCTTCTGGAATACCAGCTACTTGCTCCTCTGGGGTCTGGAACACACTTTGAAATATGAGCTCTGTTGCAAGTGTTCTGCTGCTTTTATTGATGTAGTTTTCTTATTACCCAAGAACCTTAGCTTCTTCTTACTTTATTGTCTTCATATCACCCACGGTGCCTGAAAGTTGATATTTGCTGAAATAAAAATAATGTTCATTGCTGTAGATGCATCTTTGCTATCCTGGGATATGCTAAACATATTACATAAACTGTCTCCAAGCACTATAAAAGCCCCAAGATTAAGCCAGATATAGTGGCACAGGTATGCCCAGAATCCCAGCTCTCCTGAGGCTGAGGAAAAGGAATTAAAAGTTTGAGGCCAGCTTGGGTTCCGAAGTGAGTTTCAGGACAGCCTCGGCTACATGTCAGGATCTTATCTATAAATGATAGATAGATGGATAGATAGGTAGATAGGTAGATAGATAGAGATAGATAGATAGATAGAAAGATAGATAGATAGATGGATGATGGATGGATGGATGGATGCATACAAATACAAAATATTCCCAAGGTGACAGTCAGCAATGTAACCTATGAAGTATAGCATTCTGAGTTACAATTGGCTTTGACTTCATGAGACAGGCCAAGTCTTTCTGAGAAACAGCAGCAGAACAGGGATGAAGAGGATCATCAAGCTCACCAGAACCTGGGGCCAAGGGCTTAGGAAGCGAAAAGGAACCCAGGCAGTTATAAGCATTTGGCTGAAGAGTTCTCAGCCAAGGTCATCCACCAAAGCCAGATGGCTAAAGCAGACAGCCACAGTGGGAGCTGTCTGCCCTGCTTGTAGTTGTGTCTTTGTTTCATTAGCTCAAGGTTCACCACCTGAAGAACCAGGCACTGGTTGGCTGACCTCACACTCTGAGCCCAAGGTGGTGAATGGCAATACGTCAAAACCCTTCATCTTTCCAGTAGGAGCAGGAAGTGACAAATCGAGAGCAGAGCCCTAACTGCAGGACAAAATCTGAATAACACCTGTCTGTATGTGTGTGTATTGCTCATGGTTGTGTGCAGATATGCTTGACCACGGGTGCACACTTGGAGGTCCTAGGTTGACACTTGGTATCTTCTATTTCTCTCCACTGAACTCGGACCTCAACAATACAGCTAAACGGCTCTCTCCTTTCACCCACTTATGAAGTTGTGGAAAGCCTAAGGGTTACTATAGATGAGTGTACTGTCAGTCCTCTCTAGACACAGGTCTCAGAGAAGAAACTGCAGCCCTGCATTGTTCGCGTTGTGTCCCACATACTGAAGCTGACCATTGCCTGTGCCTGTACTGGAGCTGAGCAGAGTCAGTCTTCTTGATACACAGAGTTCAGGATGACAGCTATGATCTGTGGCATTTACCGTGTGTTAAGTCTTGTCAACCATTCAGAGATGACTTAAAGCACACAAGAAGATGTGTGTAACTCATATGTAAACATGGCAGTATTTTATTGGAGTGACTTCACAAATTTTGGATCCTGGTATGCACAGTGACCACGAAAGTCCTGGAACCAACGACCTCTGAATACTGAGGCAGGACTTGAACTCAGAGCAAAATATCCAAGTTATGAGAATAGCTCTAGTGAGGTCAAGATACCAAATGTGTTTAAATTGCATCAATCTATGGACAAGACTGTCGGGACACAGATCTGGTGGGACATCTTTGGGCTCAGTCAATCAGGCCTACTGGCCCGGTCTTCTATCAATCTATGGATGAGACTGTCGGGACCCAGATCTGGTGGGACATCTTTGGGCTCAGTCAATCAGGCCTACTGGCCAGGCCGTCCATTAGGGCTCTTCCTGACAGCTGGGGATTTTTTTTCCTTCACTTTATAGCCCCCGGGCTTGGATGAGACACCACACACTCATGCTATGACATCACACTTCTTCCTAGCCCAAAACTAGCAATCAATTAGAGCTGGTGGGAACCGATAAGGAACGTGGAAGTGAAGTGAAGTGCATCGTGCTGTACAGGGGAGAGAGAGGCCGGGAGTGAGACTGACAAGCCACTCTGATGTTTCACTACTATTCACTCCTGCAGGACCCACTTTGGAAAGGCCAGTATGTCTGTCCTGTCTCATGGTGGGGACCGGGGTATCCAGCTTCCCCCACCTCTCTTTTCTTTTATCTTTATCTTCTTTTTGTTTCCAAGGGTTTGCAATTTTACAATTAACCTCAGCATTTTCAACCTGGCTGTGGTTCTCCTCATGTTGATACCAGGCTGAGAGAAGACCCTCCTGAGTGGAGCAGAGAATGAGGTGGAAGAAGTAGGTTGTACCACAACGCCATGATACTGGTGGCAGGAAGGAGGACTGGAGAGCAGTGTCTGTCAGCAGAACAGAGGGGAGAGAGCAGGGAAACTTCAGAAGGAAATCTCAGGGCATACACTAATTAGATACAGATGACAAAGGAAACTGGGTGTTGAATTTTTTCTTCCCGAGACTGCAAACTATTAGGTAGGAAGGTGAGCCAATGGCACAGGAAGTACTGAGCACAGCTTGATTGTTGTGGTTTAGATGTTCCCAGATAGTCAGATGGCCACATTACAACAACAGCTGGGAATTCAAGACAGATGGCAGCGGGGCCACAAGCTCATCTTGTTTGCTCCCAGAACAGCAGGTAGTGAGAAGCTGCACTGGGAAAGAGGTATGGTCGGGAATTTTGAAAAACAGTGGAAACCTTCCTTCAAGAGGCAGGAGCACGGGGGCAGAGAGGAAGCCTGAGCCTAGCTGGTGAGCGCTGCAATACAGAATCTGAAGAAAGAGAAAGAACAGAGCTCCTCAAGAATGGCGTCCGTGGCTAGCACGCCAGGCAGATGGAGAGATGTTGGTGGAGCACAGGTTTTACTGAGAGTGTGCTACGCTAGACTTCTTGGTCTTCAGGGCTACAGGTGAAAAGCGGAGGACTGGAGAAGCCAGCTTGCTCAAGGTTGCACAGTTAGAAAGGACCTAGAAGGGGCACTTGTCTCCAGTCCCAGCGCTTGAAAGGAGATGGGCCAGAAAGATCTCAAGTTCAAGGTCAAGATGAACTGGAGAGTAAAACTCTCCAAAAAACCAACCAAAATATCAACAAACAAAAACCAATCAACTAATTACAGGTCTATCGGCATCTCTACTATATCTTAATGGCTAGAAGAAAATCTGAGATGAGGCAATTCATAAAGGGTTTGTTCTGGCTCACAAATCTGATAGATAGGGAGCTCGAGAACATGGCTTTGGCCACAGCCTTTTGTGGCTTCTACTCATGGCAGGAAGTAGAAGTAAGTAGTTGTCTGCAAAGCAAAGAAAATACAGGGGTACCCCTATTTTATAACTTGTTTTGAGAAAGAATCTAAAGAAAATAAGACTTTAATTCTTTGAACTGATCTAAGCATGCCTCTAAGGCTATGTGTATGCTATGGGATGGTAATAACATCTCTCCGGGCATTTCAGAAGGAACTAACTATGTTTAAATCATAAAAGTGAGTTCCTCTGCCATGTTGCAAAGCCATGCCCAGACTTCATGGCTTTAAAACACCAGTCATTATTTCTGCCTTCAGATGATCATATGTGTTAGCCAGTTAGAAGCCTTCTGTGCACCTTCCCTGGGCTTTCCCATCCATCTGCACTGGCTAGGCATTTGGAGGAGCCATGTGCAGGAGTTCACCATAGCCAAATGTTGCCAGTAAATATTAGAATTAGAACAAAACATCTCAAGGAACAGGAATGGACATGGATCTATTGCACTTGGTAGAAAGCAGTTGCTATTTGGGGTGATCAAAACAGTAATGAATAGAGCTAGCTGCCAGGCAGCCCATGGGCTCTCCTGCCCCAGCCTTGATACCTAGGGAGACAGGACCAGACAATATACCTATTAGCACCTTTTCTTCTTAATAAGAAATCAGGCATGAACTCCCTAAATAACTCCATCAAGGAGACTGGAGGCATACACCTTGAAACAAAGGCTTGGGTTAGTGACATTAGTAGTTTGAAAAGCCAATGTTCTAAAGGAGAGGAGGGCAGGGCTACAATCTTAGTCAGATACCAAAGAATCCTAATTCTAGATGTTGAGTCAATAAGGAATAATGATACAAATGAACTAGGATACACACAAAGATATGAACTAGCCCCCACCCCAAGATTCACCTAAACATGGGACATGACAAAGATTGTATGATACTGAGAAGCAGAAAAATTTAAGGACAAGCACTGGAGATGGTCCAGCATAAGGAAGTGCTGGGTCATGTTGCAAAAAAAAAAAAAAAAAAAAAAAAAAAAAAAAAAGGCTCCTGACTGCAGGGGCTAAAAACAATAAAAAGTTGTCTGGATCACTGTGGACTGCATCTGAGTTTTGTTCACTGTTAGCATTCAGGGATCCGAGCTGATCCGATGGAGATGCCTTCTCCCCCCTCTCCTTCCCCTTTTCTTTCCTCTCCCTCTCCCTCCTCTTCCCTCATTTCTCCCCCTCTCCTCTCCCTCCTCCCCTCCTCTCTGTCCTCTTCTTCCCTCCCTCCTCCCCTCCCCTCCCTCCTTCC
>NW_022196896.1:132371957-132374779 GCF_008632895.1 Mastomys coucha | reverse complement strand
TGCATCCCTCAGCCTCAGCTTCCCAAGTGTTTTAAGATCACAGCATGTGACCCACAAAATCTGGCTTTGCAGGTTTATTTTTAAAGCACATTTTTCAAACAACTGAGTCAGGAAACTGAGCCAGTCACACCTTGGCCTCTAAAGTTGACATGTATGTTACTTTAGTCACACTTGGTCATAACATAACATGAGAGTAGACTGTTGTCCTGAGCTCGTGAGTGAAAAAGAATTACACACACCGGGAAATGGGGATGGTGCAGACCTCAGAGAAGTTCTCAAGACTGTGGCAGACCCTGGGTGAGAGACACCTAAGCCTAGGATCTCAGCTCTGAGAGGGGTGTGTCAGGGTCACACACCTGGATCCTGCTACAGACAACTCTGGAACAGCTCAGGGTTTTCCCTGAGTCCTGAGTCCCAGCCCCCAAGGCCCGATCTAAGAGTTCTGTGTCAGTTTGGGGAAGTTATCTCCCCATCCCTGCTCCACCCCTCCACCCCTCACCCCAGGCTTCAGGTATGACCTGAGGCAAAGCATGACATATTTAAGGCATGGAATGAGCGCTTGGGATGAGAGATGCCACGGACAAGTAGAGTGTCAGACAGAGGTGCGGTTCAGGAGTCAGCCTGTCCACAGGGATCTAAGCTATATTCATCATTAGACCGTCTAGGTGGCAGAGCTGGGGAAATGGCTCAGTGGTGTTTGCAGCTCTTTCAGAGGACCCTGGAAGGTTCTGTTCCTGGAACTACCATGGCATCTTACAACTGTCTGTAACTCCAGTTTTAGGGGACATGCTACCTCCTTCTGGCCTCTGAGGACACTAGGCATGATACATAGACATACACACAGGCAAAATACATAAAATAAATATTCATAACAATAAGTACATAAAATCCACATACATAAAGTGAAATATTTAGGACTCTGCACTAGGCTTAGCTTCTGGGTCTCCTGACAGCCACAGACAAGATTTAAAATGTTGAAGGCCACGGTATTTTCATTTTTCAATTAAAAAAGACTGTGTGTGTATCCCAGGAGACAAACATTTAAGTGTGATTAAACCCAAGAGTGTTATTCGTTGTATATGATTCATCCACACTGTGGACAATATTTTAGTTTCTGGTTTCCAAAGTCCAGAACTATTCAATCGAGTTCTCAGAGTCAGCTTCTTTGAGGAAACCTTCTGTGTTTATTAACTGAAGAAGAGGCTGAGATAATGAGACGCGACTTGTTTGTTTTCTGATTACCTGCATTCCTGAGGTATTTAGGGCTGGGGGAACGCACAGGGGGCTCTTGTTCTCTTAGCTTATCTTCCTCAGATGGCACATGTTTAGAAGGAGTCTTTACCCATATCTCATGCACTTAAGCCCCAATTCTTTCCCAAGAGCCAATAATGAACAAGGGATAGCTGACGAGAAGTTAATGTGTAGCCCTATTACTCACTCATACAAAGTAATGGTCGACACAAGCGGGGTGTGGGTATGTATGGATCCACTCTAATGAGAACCATTGGTGCTCGGAGGACTTTCAGGAGGACATTAGAGAAGGTGGAACTAGCTTCATGTTGAGAAAAGTAAACATTCTGAGAGAAGAGCTCCATATGCCTTTCCTTTCTTAGAGCTAGCCCAGAAATGTCATCCCTTCAAAGCAGAGGGGTGAACTGCACAGCCAAGGACGGAAACTAAAACAACCCGTATGGAGGAACGGGAAGGGGGGTTTAAGGAAGGTCACACACCACATGTTCCAAACAATGTCCTTAGGCTGCCGCCCACTTGGCTGCAGGAATGGCTCCGTATGCACCTTTCAACTGGAGAGCTAGTTTTTCACTAGTATCTCATTCAAGATTGGTTATCAGGAATGGCCCAATGGTTAATTATTATTCATGAAAATTGGTTAACTATAAAATGATTATACACTTAATTTTAATGAGGGCGTTTGCATTCTTCGGAGCTCTGTGTACATGCATAGGGCTGACCCTGCAAAGAAGGTAATGCTAATTATAGCTTACCCTCCTTGCTGGTGAAGCCCTGGCTAACTCAAGTCCGAGGTGGGCAGTGTTTGAGCAAGGCTTAGCTCTTTCCCATCCCTTGGAGTCATTCTGGGTAAGTGAAAATAGGCCAAGTAGTTTTTCCACTGGCCAGCTGTCAGCTTAAGACACTGGCTCCTGACCCAATTCTTTTCCTAACAGAAATGACTAGGGTCTATCTAATGGTATTAGAAAAGCAGAATATGGAAAGTGATTGTATGAGGAAATTGATGTGTGCAAGCCTGCCCTCATTCCTGATGAGACATCTTCCTCACTCACAAAATAGTTTCCTTCCTTCCTTCCTTCCTTCCTTCCTTCCTTCCTTCCTTCTTTCCTTCCCTCCCTCCCTCCTTCCTTCTTTCCTTCCCTCCTTTCTTCCTTCCTTCCTTTCTTTCCTCCCTCCCTCCTTCCTTCCTTCCCTCCCTCCTTCCTTCCCTCCTTTCTTTTTTCTTTCCTGCCTGCCTGTCTTTTTATCTGCCTGTCTATCTTCCTTCCTTTTATTCTTTCCTGCCTGCCTTTGTTTGTTTGTTTGTTTGTTTGTTTGTTTGTTTTCCAGACAGGGTTTCTCTGTGTAGCCCTGGCTGTCCTAGAACTCACTCTGTAGACCAGGCTGGCCTCAAACTCAGAAATCTGCCTGCCTCTGCCTCCCAAGTGCTGGGATTAATGGTGTGCACCACCCCTGCCCCGCCTGCCTGCCTTCTTGTCTGTCTGTCTTCCTTCCTTTCTTCTTTCTTGCCTGCCTACCTGCCTGTCTTCCTTCCTGCCTACCTGCCTGTCTTCCTTCCTGCCTACCTGCCTGTC
>NW_022196896.1:132366124-132370929 GCF_008632895.1 Mastomys coucha | reverse complement strand
CTACCTGCCTGTCTTCCTTCCTGCCTACCTGCCTGTCTTCCTTCCTGCCTACCTGCCTGTCTTCCTTCTTGCCTGCTGCCTGTCTTCTTGCCTTCCTTCTTACTATTCAGCCCATCCCTGTTGAAAACACTGCCCTGCTTTTTACATCTAGAGAAACTCAACCAACTGTGTATTGAAGATATTGAAGAAAAATGTCTTGTGTTTACCCTGAACATGTACAAACATGACTTTGGCTGTTGTAAATACTCTAGAGATGGCTTGAGTATATGGAGGATGTGTCTAGGCAGACATTATGCTAGTGTATGCACACACACACACACACACACACACACACACACACACACACACACACACGTCGCTTCTGCATCTATAGAGTTTGGTATCTGGGTATATAGCTAAAAAGGCACTTGTGATGTAACTGTATCTGTTAGTCACATGGTTTCTTTTTGTAAAGCCTTCCAATAGATTGAACAGACCTTGTGTTCCTTGGGGAAGCTCCATGTGGTGCTAATGAGTTATTGATTCCATGTGGATTTAACTGCCTGGCATTTGATAAGGAATTTCGCATCTTAGCTTCTGAGGACTATGAGTTGATAGTATTCTTTGACTTGTGATGTACATTCACAGTTGTGGTATCACTATATTACTGCCCTCAAAAATAAATTGTAAGAGTTTCCTCTTGTATTTAGAAGACTGTGTATAAGACTGTGTATAGTAGTGTTTCTCATTTAAATGCCTGGTGTAGTTCATCAGGGAAGTCAACCTAAGTTTTTCCTATGAGGCCAGGCATGCCTTGTCCGTCTTGGTGGTTTTCTACTTATTTACTGAAGCAGTTCTTTCTCACAGAACTCAGAGCTCATCAATTCAGCTGTCTGCCTTGCTCTGTGCTGAAAGATGGTTTTCTTGGGAGTAGAATTCCAGGGTGGCAGCTGTTTTCTTTCAGTCCTTGGAGGACTCCACTCTATTGTCTTCCAGCTAGAAGGCTTTCAGATGCAATCTTTCCTAAGCCTTATCTCTGCTTGCCTGTGGACAGTAGATCTTGCTCTCCTGTCTGCTCTCACAGTTTAATCTTGGTTCTCAGTGCTTTGATGGTGCTTCACCCTAATGCGTTTTCCTTTTATATCTTATGTACTGTGTGGTGTTCACTGTGATGCTTAGGTTTGTTGGCATGGGGGTTTTGATAGAATTAGGAAAGTCTGAACCACTATTCCTTTAAACATTTGTAGGCGTTCCTTGTACTTATACTTCTGGAACTCTAGTAGCTTATGCAGTACACAGCACGATGTAATCCTGCATGTTACTGTTAAAGGGCCCATGATGTAGGGTCTTCTGTTCTCATAGCTTGGTTCACTTTGTCTACAGATCTGATGAGCTTTCCTTCCCCATTATCTAATGCTAGTCCTCCTTGGTGTATTCCTGACTCTGGTGACTTACTTTTTCAGATCTCTAGAAACTCCCCTTGAGTTTTTTCTCTTCTCTGGTCTTTCTTTTTTTTTTTCTTTCTTTTTTTTTTTCTTTTTTTCTTTTTTTTTATCAAGTCCATTCTCCTCCTCAAGTTTTTGAGCATACAGATATTTTACAATCCTCCGTACATTGTTACTACTGGATACTTTGTCAATCAACTTTTCTTTTTAGATCACTGTACTGGCTGGTTTTGTGTGCCAACTTGACACAGGCTGGAGTTATCACAGAGAAGGGAGCTTCAGTTGGGGAAGTGCCTCCATGAGATCCAGCTGTGGGGCATTTTCTCAATTAGTGATCAAGGGGGTAGGGCCACTTGTGGGTGGTGCCATCCCTGGGCTGGAAGTCTTGGGTTCTATAAAAGAGCAGATTGAGCAAGCCAGGAGAAGCAAGCCAGCAAGGAACATCTCTCCATGGCCTCTGCATCAGCTCCTGCTTCCTGACCTGCTTGAGTTCCAGTCCTGACTTCCTCTGGTGATCAACAGCCATGTGGAAGTAAGCTAAATAAACCCTTTCTTCCCCAACTTGCTTCTTGGTCATGATGCTTGTGCAGGAATAGAAACCCTGACTAAGACAATCACATTTCTCACTTTCTTTGTCTGTGACTTACAACTAGACGTATTTTACTTGTTTGCATTCTAGATTTTTCTTCTGTCTCTTTTCCCTCTCAACTTCTAAATGGCAGTTCCACAGCAGGTAAAGGTCAGGGTTATATCTTGAGGCACTGTAAAGTAAATAAGTAACCCAGGGACACTGAGGGAGGCCTGTAACCCTAGCTTCTTGGGAGATTGAGGCAAGAGATTCTCAAATTCAAGGCTTACTTGGGCAATTTAGTGAGAACTTATCTCAAAAACGTTAAAAAGAAATCTGAGAATATGGCTTAGTAGTAGAACACTGTGTAGTATGAAGCCATGGAGTAAATACCACAAAACAAATAAACAAGCCACTAAATTAGTTGAGTGAGTTCATTTGAGTCTTCAGGAAGATCTGCATGGGTTAAGACATTAGGTGACCTTGGATAATGTGACACCCTCTCCTACCTCCTACGGTCTTCTGTAGCAAATTATGTGTTAAAGTGTGTATATAAATTAAAAGAGGAAGCAAAAATAATAAAAACAAAATCCACCTTGCCCAATATTTCACTTTCTCATGTTCAGTACTGACATAATAAGATCCAGTAAAGACAGGTCCCGATCCGGTCACTTGGGCATATATGCGTATGTGTATCCTGGATATGATTGGGAAGCCCGTATTTCCTTTTGTTGCTAGGATTTTATTTATTTATTTTTTTAATTACTGAAAAAGATATAAAGAGATCCTCACCTCTTAGAAGCAAATATAAAGTTTTTTAATTTCAAAATTCATTACTGCTAAACTACTTTTTTTTTTTCTAAATCAGATTATGGTCAAGAATAAAACTAATTTACTGAAAAACATCTTGATCCTGGTTTGGAAAAAAAGAAACTAGAGAAACTCTGAGTTTGTATTTTCTTGTCCCAAGAATCCAGTTCTAACAATACTCATTTCTTCTTATTAGGCATGCAGCTGGTCAGAACATGTCTATGGATGGCCTTAAATCCTGTGGAGAGTGTGACAGAAGTTTTCCAAACTGTGGAGAGTGGGTTCAGTGGAATGCTCTCCCAGCAAATACTGGGAACAGGGAGAGAAAGTCATTATTAAGGCTGTGACATCCAGGAAGGCTGGAGAAGGGTGGGGTTGGAGGAGACACAGAGGAAGCACAGTGACTCAAGCCAGAGGTGATGTCCGAAAAGATGCTAACAGAGCAGAGAAAGTAAATGGCTGTAAAAACCCATCTCTACCAAAATACAACTGTGTTTGCTTTGTTGTTTTGAATGAGGACCTCAGGTAGTTCAAAGTAGCCTTGAATGTGGTTTGTAACTGAGGATGGCTTTGAACTTCTAATCCTCTTGACTCTGCCTCCCAAATTCTGGGATCATGGTAAGAGGCTACCTAGCTGGACAAAGGTAATTTAAATGCAAGGGCAGGAACATCTCCCTGTTGCATTTTGGGAGAGAGATGAACAAGCATTTGGGAACATGTGTTTCTCAGGGATGCTTTCTCATGAGCTACATTCTCAAATGCCAATTGTCAGGCAACTGTTGGTCTTCAGAAAGGGAAGGAAACTTGAAGGCAGGAGTGTTGATCTTCCATGTGTGGTTTGGGGTTGTACATGACAGAGACTTTCTGACTTGTCCCTCACCTCAACCACCTCACACTGCTCCATCTTAATTGGACGATACAATGATGAAGGGCCCCCTGGGCCAAGTTCAAAAGCATGCTTGGTCACGACACAGAAATACTTCATAATGCGCACACTTTACAGCCTACAAAGTTTTCCACACACCATTCCTCATGTAAGGTACACAGTGAGGCCATCTGCACTAGCATCTACTTTTTTATGGATGAGGCAGCCGAGGCTCTGGAGCCGGCAGTCTGTGCTCCTCAGATAGGAAGGGCATTGCATTATCACTGGCCTCAGATGGCCGTATAGCAAGCATCTGGAATTATCAATCTGTACATATCAGGTCTATGTGGGTCCACTTGAATTCATTTCTGAAAGTTTGCAAAGACTGAAAATGTGCCAGCCAAGCTGGACTCCTATAAAAGACTTAGGGAGTACTGCTGTCTACCTTTCTGTGTATCATATATTCTCTCTCAGATGTCCAAACTGCAAAGGCTGACCTCAAAATAGAAGGGATTGGAATAGAAGATACTAAAGGTTGTGATGGGAAGATAGAAGAGGGATGAATAATGAGGTAATACTTTCTAGTGCTCTTATAAGCATGACAATAAGACTACAATTTACAGTAACCTGTTAGATGTTGTGTTAGTTAGGGTTTCCATTGCTGAGAACACATACCATGACCAAGGCAACTCTTTTTTTTTTTTTTAAAGATTTATTTATTTATTTATTTATCCATTTAATTATTGTATATGAGTACATTGTATCTTTCTTCAGACACACCAGAAGAAGGCATCAGATTCCATTACAGATGATTGTGAGCCACCATGTGGTTGCTGGGAATAGAACTCAAGATCTCTGGAAGAGCAGTCAGTGTTCTTGACTACTAAGCCATCTCTCTAGCCCCCCAAGGCAACTCTTATAAGGGACAACATTTAATGAGGGATGGCTTACTATTTCCTCAGAACCTCAGTCCATTATAATCATGTGAGAGGCATGACGACATCTAGGCAAACAGGAGAAGCTGGCTTCCAGGCAATTAGGAGGAAGGTCTCTCAAAACCCATCCCCCAAAGTGACACACCTCCTCCAACAAGGCCACACCTCCTCCAACAAGGCCACACCTCCTCCAACAAGGCCAC
>NW_022196896.1:132358099-132366021 GCF_008632895.1 Mastomys coucha | reverse complement strand
CCACACCTCCTCCAACAAGGCCACACCTCCTCCAACAAGGCCACACCTCCTCCAACAAGGCCACACCTGCTAATAGTGCCACTTCCTGGGCCAACCATATTCAAACCACCACAAATGTTTAAGAACTAGAAGAAACAAGCTTAAAGTCTTCAAACATAAAAGCGCACATGGAGATATGGATGCTAGTTCCCTTAGCTTACCATGTCATGTGTACAGATGTTTAAATATCACATTATATCCAAGGGGCACTGGCAAAATTCAGATCTGCATGGCTGAAGGGAACGGTCCGGATTTCAAACTGTATGCTGCCTGAGGATTGCTCTCAGCTTCTAGGAACCACTCTGTGCTTCTCCTAGGGATGGAGAGAGTCCATTCCATCTTCAACCAGTGACAGTGTATGTCTCTTTGCTTCATTTCTTCTGATTTCCTATTCTACAGTCATCCAAAGGAAACCTTCTATGCTTAAAGCATTCACATGATGAAGGAGCCTCTCTTAGCCACAGGGCAGATAATTCACCATAATCTCTTCACACACAAGGTGAAGGGATCGTGTGATAGAAGTTTTTAGTTTAACTTTCTGTCTGCAATCAGTACATGGCATTCTACATCTTCATAGGATGGACTATGACATCCTAACACCTGAATATAAAGTGAACTGCCTAAATCAGGCTAACTAGCTTCTATCTCATTGCTCTTTTTATAAGATTTATTTATTTTATTTATATGAGGACACTGTAATTGTCTTCAGACACATCAGAAGAGGGTATCAGATTCCATTACAGATGTTTGTGAGCCACCATGTGGTTCCTGGGAATTAAACTCAGGATCTCTAGAAGAGTAGCCAGTGCTCTTAACCACTGAGCCATCTCTCCAGCCCTCTCATTGCCTTTTGTTTTAGGAGAGCCTACAGTTTTGTTTGTTTGTTTGTTTTTCTGGCCTCTTCAGGATCCCATACACAACATATAGGATCCTACACACATGATATTTCAGTGTGAGATGTCAGTGAAAACTCTGCATGTTGAGGCTCACATTGGCATGACCTCTCACCTCAACCCACCCCCAGAGAGAGAGAGAGAGAGAGAGAGAGAGAGAGAGAATCATTTTTAATATCAAAAGTCTGGTCACTATGGTATGCTGGAAATCTGGAGGTCATATCTGCAGGGTTATGGAGAGATGCCAGCCAAGCTCTCTTTTGCACATATGGTGTGAAATGCTTAAAACATCATACTATGCTCTGAACATGGATCAAGAAGATGGCTGTTCTGTGATCTGTTTCACTCTTGATTCTGTTAGAGTTGGCCTCAGAGCTGTGTCATGGCTGTGCTGACACTCATCCAACTTTGAAAATTTCCTCAAAAGGATGCAAGTGCTCTGACAATTACACCTGGAAGGCCACTGTAAACTCACTGCCCATCACTTGCTTTACATGTATAAAGATTTTGTATGTGGGTATTCACAAGAATGCAATGCACATTATCAACAGAAAAGACAGCAACTTTCCAGACTGGGATTGTGGTTACAAGACACATGCCTTTATTTATGGAGCAGTTATCATGGAGTGATAGTGACTCAAATAAATGAAACAGAACAAGTGGTCTACTAATCCCAACTCAGGCTGTGTAGCCCGAAGAGCTGAGAGCAGAAGCCTCCAGCAGTGCTTGTGACAGAACTATTCACAACAGGCAAAGTGGGAATCAACTGAAATGTTTACTGATAGACACACACGGGGGGGGGGGGGGGGGGGGGGGAGGATGGGGGAGACAGACAGACAGACTATAGTTTCATTTGGAACTCACTTCACAGGCAAATGAACATGGCAGATGCTGTTTGCTGGCTGCTTGAGCAGGTTTATCCTCAGCTAGCTTTCTTACACATGCTGGAACCACATGCTTAGGGAATGGTGCCACTCACAGCGGGCAGGGTTTTTCTACAGCAAGTAGAAACAAGGACAATCCTGACCAATATACCCATAGACGAACTGTTGTAGGCAACTCCAGAACTGAGATCCTCTTTCCAGATAATTCTAGGTTGTGTCAAATTGATACTTATCAAACCAGGGTGACATGCAATGGATATGATTAACCCTAAAAAAGAAGGAAACTATGATGTATGTTACAAAATCATTACAATTTGAGGATAGTATGGTAAGCATGAGTCTATTTATATGAGGTTCTTGAGTTATCCAATTTATAAAGACAGGATAGTAACTACCAAAGCAAGCTCTAGGGAAGACCAGAAGATTGTTTAATGGATCCAGAGGTTCAGTTTGAGATGATAAAACGTTCTAGATATGGAAACTGATGGTGGTGTTATGTAAATGTGGATAATATCTCAGTAGCAATCACAAGCCCTGGACTCCTGCTCTGACTATATGCAAACAATGCTCTATTGACTCCATCTACTGAGAGCGAGAATAATTTGCCCTGGCTCAAGTTCAAAGAGAACCTTAATTTCAAAGCTTTAGCTAGTTCTTTATGTTCCTAGGATTGAGGTCTGGGAATCATGTCCCTTTTGTTTTGTGAAACACCATGTGAACTCTTTGCCATAATGATGTCTCCCTGGAGTAATCTCAATGGGTGAGGTTACAGAATAGAAAATCAAATTTCCCTGCTCCTGAGAATAGAATTTTTTTTTGAAGTAGCAATGCTCTAAATCTTGTTCTGATCAAAGCCTGGGAAGATAAAGTTTTGAAATGCTAGGACCAGACAGAAGAGCAAGGAAAAGGAGAAAGGGTCTTGGGAGGGCTTGAGAGACATCGGGAAAAAATGGCAGCAGGTTTGAGTGTTGAGTTGATGTGATATTAGATGGGTGTCCCTTTGAAGAATGTTTTCAACAATGAGTGGTGTTTTAAACTTTCAGATACAGTTCTTCTGAAGTTGCATTTTCCTCAGACCAGACTTATGCCAGGGAATGGTGCAGAGAAAGAGATGGTGACTTAGGTGACAAGAACAGTAACAGACAGGGGTGGCATCCTGACTCTGATCCTAGAGTCACTGAGGAATCCTCTGTGAAGTTTTCTGAGCAGGAGGTGCACACATGGCCATAAGTGATGACAGGGCTCAGTCTTCCTGTGCACGATGCATAGATAGACAAGGATTGGTTAATTCAATTTGCTCTTTAAGGAGCAAATGATTTTAAAGGAAAGATAACTATAGTGCATCAATATGACAGAAAATAAATGAAATACATCAAAAGTATCACCCTCCTTATTGCTAGAGTCAATGCCTACCCTATCTGAACACCTCGTATTCTTTGTGTGGATGCCTCGCTTTCCAGTGTTCAGTTCTGTCCTTATTCTGTTCAATGTTATGTCCAGACACATAAAATTCCACTGTGCCTAATAGAAAACCCTAGATAATCACGGCACACACACACACACACACACACACACACACACACACACCCTGACAGACAGCCTTATGCCCAGAATTCTGGAGGCAGATGGTCCAGAACAGATGTGAAGTTCCAGGAGATCTCTAGCAGCTTTTAGAGTTCTAATTTTCTACTGTACAGTTTCCATCCTGAAACTTCTCTTTTATTTTTCTCTGTGTATATATAGACACATGTGTGTGAGCCCATGTGAATGTGTGTATATGTGTGTGTGTTTGTGGGTGTGTGCATGTGTGTATACACATATGTACATATACACATGTGTTGAATGTGGTTGTGTGTATGTATACAAATGTCTGTATGTATCTGTATGTGTGCGTATGCATGTGGAAGCCAAAGGTTAACACCAGCTGAATTTCTGTAGGTGAAGTCCACCTTACTTTTTGAGATGGGGGTCTCTTCTTAGTTTATTTGCCACCTATTTGACAAGGTCAGCTAGCAAGCAAACCTTAGGGTTTCCACATATCTCTCCTTCTCTGATGCTAGGGTTATAAGAGCTCTTGGTTTTTTACATGGATTATGGGGATTAAACTTGGGTGTTCATGCTTGTGTGACAATTATCTTAGTCACTGAGCCATCGCTCAGCACTTAAAGCTTCTTCGAAGTTTATCTCACAGCTTCCAATGGTTAGTTTTAACTATCAACTTGATTGACACAACCTAACGTCATCTGGGGAGAGGGGCTTAATGAGAAGTCATCTAGATCAGTTAGTGGGTCAGTGGGCATGCCCATGGGAGATGGTCTTGATTGCTGATATAGGAAGACACAGGATGCTGGGCAGAACCATTCCCTAGGCAGAGGGTCCTGAGTTAATTACGTAAGAGTGAAGAAAGCTGGGCGAGCAGCAAGTAGGCTGACGGCATGATGATGCTTTTGTGTCTCTCTGCTCATGGCTTAGATGCAGTATTTTAAGCTCCTGTTTTCCCTGGGCGATGGGCTGTGACTTAGGATTGCATACTAAATAGGCCCCTCACCCGTTACCCTGTTCTATGCAGAACAGCGAGCAGCAGTCCTAGATCCAGCTCCCACAAACATCACTGTTCTCCAAGTCCTACACCTTCACTCATTTGTGAAAGTCCAGAGGAAGGCCATTCTTGACAGCAGGAGAGGCTGGGAAATGTAGTCTCTGAGGTAGAGACACAAAATTAAAGTTCCTTAACTAATCAGCAATTCCACGACGAATAATTACAGCACAGGGAAATAGGGGTCTCTACCACGAATATTCATTATCTCGTCTTTAAATACAGGATTAGTTCAACACCATCTCTATCTCCTATTTCTGTGTAAGACTGAATATCTCCTCTTCACCGTCTTATGTCTAGTGTCTCTTCCGATCTCTCACACAAATGACTGTCAGGCACACCTTAATGCCATCCACCTCTTGTCTGCCAGGCACGTTTAAAGACTCCTGCCTGGCTCTGCTTCCCAGGGCACCACAGTGCGTTTGACACCTCCATCCACACGTGGGTTCTGGTTTGTTTCAGTCATATTTCTCCTTCTAGAATTTTCCTCCCTGTACACGTCTCTCAGTTCATTTTCCATTGCTGTGACAAAATACCCCAGGCTAACTAATTAGTAAAGAAAAGAGATTTATTGAGCACACAATTTTAAGAGCTAAGAGAATGCCATGAAGATCTCTTTGGTCCTGATGAAGGTCACCCTGCGTGTCATATAACTCACAGTGGAAAGCTACTGAGAAAGAGACAGCACACAGTGAGGTCGGAAGTGGGTGACAGGGACACAGTGAGGTAGGAAGTGGGTGACAGGGACACAGTGAGGTAGGAAGTGGGTGACAGGGATAAACAAGCGTTGTTCTTTAACAAAGACTCCTCACTATGGACCAAAGTTCCTCACTTCTTGCAGCCAGGCAAGAAATGACACAAGAGGAAGAGCCTGGGGACCTGTAAGTGGCTTGGAGAGCATGCCACCATGACCTAAAGGTCCCTGTAGGGGAACATAGGCTGGGAGTGCTCCCTGCACATAGGGCTTTAGGGACAGTCCAATTAAACCATAGCAACAGACTTCTTCCAAACATCCACAAGGCTCTCAAGTCAAGATAGAAACCAAGTCAGGTTTCTTTTTTTAAATCAGTCTTGTATTTTGTTTTGTTTTTGTTCACTTTTAGAGATTTTGGCCAAAATACATAGATTCCCATAGAGCACTTTTCTACAAAACAAAGACAGGACTAACACCCAGATGTGGTATCTCCTTTCTGCTGTCCTTGAAACAATGGTCACTCCTGCTTTCACGTGGCCTTCAGAAAGAGTATCTGGAAGAAAAGATTAGATTTTCAACATAATACACTGTGGCTTCAGCTTCCTTTCCTCATGAGGTCAGGGCTGGCAAGGCACCTCGCACAGACTGCTGGCACATCACCACGCACGCTCTGATCTATGGCAATCTCACTTTTCATTATTTTGTCCTCTATTTAGTTTTCAGAAAGTATTTATCCTAAGCACCACTCTCTTCCTTTTAAATACCATAAGTGATGATCAGTTGTCTGGTTAATATTTTAAAGGTCTTAGCTTTTTTAAAAAAAATCAAATCTTAGCTCACTTCCAGGTTCTAACGAAGATCCTGGATTTTAGTCCAGAGGCTTTAGTGATTCGAGTTGACTGTTGTGTAGCTCTGGATCCTGTTAAATATTTGTAAACTACGTGAGAGGCCAGCACTCACAGACACACTCTAGTCAGATGCGCACGCAGGCGCAGTGTTTGTAGGGTTGGTCCACTCTCGTCAGACGCACACGCAGGCACAGTGTGTGTAGGGTTGGTCCATTCTCGTGGTATTTCAGGAAAATCCTGTGTTTACCTGCTGCGTTCCAATACTGTTCCAATATTGTAAACCAACAGACTGTTTTAATCTACTCAGCCCTCATCTCTCTATTGGTCAATTTGGTCTTCCTTTTTGTGGTGACACTTCATAACACTCTCTGTAATAATGAAATCCATAGAGACTAGTAATGTCCTTTTTCTGTTCTATTACCGATTTTGCTAGGTCTTTTGCTTTGTTTTGTTTTTGTATAAATTTTGTAAATGCTTTCCAGCTTCTACACAATTATGTTAGGATTGTGTCTTAGTTCGAGTTGCTATTTCTGTGATGAAACCCCATGACCTAAAGCAAGGTGGGGAGGAAAGGGTTCGTTGGCTCACACTTCCACATCACCGTTCATCACTGATGGAAGTCAGGGCAAGGTGGGGAGGAAAGGGCTCCTTGGCTTACACTTCCACATCACCGTTCATCACTGATGGAAGTCAGGGCAGGAATGTAAAACACGGGAGGAACCTTGAGGCAGAGACCATGGAGGGTACTGCTTACTGGCTCACTCACTGTGGCTTGCTCAGCCTGCTTTCTTACACCTATACTTAGGTTGGGAGAATGGATATTTTATCAACATCGGATCTTTTCTCATGATTATAGTATATGTTTTTTTTTTAATTTTTTTTCTAAGTTTTATTGCAATATGATGAGAAAAGTTACATGATTTCAATTTATCTGAATTTGTTAACATTTAAAAACATATTTTAAGTAAATAGAATTGAATCACATTCTTGTTTCCCTTTTGTACCACCGCTCTTCCCATAGACCCCCCCTTCAATACCTATAATATCTTTTTTGTCATATTCCTTAAAATTTATAAAATATTATAACATTAAAGTAAGTATTATAAAAGTTGTGTGATATAAAACAACAATCAATTTAACAGTCTTATGTAGATACTCATCTACAGCAATAGTGAAAATACATTTTTCTCAATATAAATTTTAAATAACTCCAAACATATTAGCTGTATACTTAAAAATAATACATCACTACTAGTATTTTCTTAAATGAACATGAATATATAAAGTCTTTTTGTTTGTTTTGTATTTAGTAGAGTTTAAAATCTTGGGTTTTACTGTGCTACAAGCCCAAAATAATAACAATTTTTAGACATTGGGTTTCATTATAATAAGGCTGTATTTCAATGACCCTCACATCACCAAAGGATTTTACCTACATCGTAACTAAGCTGAGAGTTGATAGTTCTGCTGCACCAAGAAATGAATTGTAGGCTTGATTTTTGGATACAGACTTCCTGCTATGGTCAAAGCTATTTGACTTGAGTGAGTGACTTTATTCTCAGCCCACAGAGAACAGGTTACATTCATTTAAGAAATGGTGTATGTATTAAGATGGTCTATCCATAAAGTCATTCACCAACTGTTTCAATGAACAATGGTTCTGCTTGTAGGGTGGCACAGACATTAGATGAGGGTAAGAATTCGGTTCATTATCTGTGATAATTTGGAAAAGCATTCATCTCAGAGAAAGAGTAACTTATAAAGTCCTCTTCTTCAAACTTGATACAAGAGTTACAAATGTCAAGCAAAGCATTCAGTCACTTTGTTGTTCTCTTACAAGCCACCTCCCTAGTTAATCGTCTATGTGTCTTTGGGGAATATAAATACTTTTGAAATATACAAGCTGTTCTGAAAACCATAGTATAGTGTAAAAATATGAAATAAACAATACTACTAATAGAGAGGCTG
>NW_022196896.1:132352320-132357202 GCF_008632895.1 Mastomys coucha | reverse complement strand
TATTTCCATTTTTAGGTTCTGGATGGTTTTGCTCATTTCCTTCACCTGTTTGATTGTGTTTTCTTGTAATTTTTTAAGGGATTTTTGTGTTTCCTCTTGAAGGGCTTCTAGCTGTTTATCTGTGTTCCCCTGTATTTCTTTGAGGGTGCTATTTATGTCATTCTTAAAGTCCTGTATCATCACCATGAGAAATGATTTTATATCTGAATCTTGCTTTTCCAGTGTAATGGTGTGTCCAGGACTTGCTATGGTCAGAGTATTGGGTTCTGATAATGCCAAGGAACCTTGGTTTTTGTTGCTTATGTTCTTAAGCTTGCCCCACATCATCTGGTTATCTCTAGTGCTACCTGCCCTTGCTAAATCTGACTGGAGTCTATCCTCCCTGTGATCCTGCTTGTGTCAGAACTCCTCAGAGTCAAGCTGTCTCTGTGATTCTGTGACCCTGGGCTTGTTAGAGCACCTGGGAGTGGAGCTTCCTCTGGGTGTTGTGGGACTGGCTGAGGAGCTTTCACCCAAGCTCCTCAGGGCACCAGCCCAGACAGACTGGAAGAAACCTGAACCACTGGGCTGGCAGAGTTCCTGTGTGCCTGGTCCTGCTGGTCCCAGTTTCTCCCAGTGTTGGGACAGATGTTATGTCCTCCTCACCTCTGATCCTGGGCATGTTAGAGCTCCTTGGAGTGGAGCTTCCTCTATAGTATATAACTTAGGTTAGATTATTTATAGTTTTCAGCAAAAAGGTCTGGCCTATGATTAGACTCACTCTGATGTATTATTATTATTATTATTATTATTATTATTATTATTATTATTATTATTATTTGTAAGTGGGATCGCTTGTTGACCTATTTTCAGTTGTTGGTTGGTAGAGTTTTAGTAGTAGATATGTCAATCACTGCAAACCAAAAACAACCTACTTCTCTAACCTTAATTTTTCTAGTTTATTTTTCTTGTCTTATTACATTGGCTGTTACTAAAATGTTGAGTAGGAACTAGCAAGAGGCATACTTGTCTCATTTTGAAGATGTTGACTGATTACCACTTTAAACAGACATTTTGAAGAACCCCCCATCTTTGCACATCTTTATATTTGCCTCAAACTTCCATTGTGAAGTACTTTTGAATGTTAGTAAGTTATTTTACTTTATTATTTGAGATTAGCATGTGAGGTCACTAGATTGATTCTTAAATGTTAATTCAACTTGTATGTTCTAAGAACTATTGGTCATTGGTTAGTTTTTCTTTCCCTTTTCCACTTCCTTAACAATAAGATAATCCCACAGCAGACTGCCCTGTGCAACAGCTGTGCCGGGAAGTTCCTCTTGGTACAGATCACAAATCTCATAAATGTTGCTACTATCATTTCATTTGAATAATTTCCATTTTGGAACATTGTTTTATGTTTACAAAAAGCACTGAAAAGATGATGGCTTCCTTATTTGTCTCACCTGTTTCTAGTAATACTTCCATCTGATGCTAGGAAGAAGTATGGGTTACAGATCTGCAGGACAGGGTGCTACAAATATGCAAATATGTCAGTAGGCTTCTGTTTAATATCTCTTCGTGTTCACATTCAGGACACTGCATTGCATTCAACTGTATTTGCTTGGGCTTAACTGATTGAGACAGTGTCTGAGTTTTCTCTCATTTTGATAATCTTTACAGTATTAAAGGTCACTGTTCAGATGTTTTATAGGGTGTGCATCTCCTCAACCTTCTGGTGTGTTTTGCTACAGCTATAGCATTCTTACAGGCTTCAGATAGAGGTCCAGAGAGGGCTCCTATATATTTCTGGAGAAAAGTGCCAACTAGAACCTCCATAACATTGTCTTTCTAGATGGGTCCTGTCTCCTCCCACAGAAGCCTTGATGACATAACATTTGCAATCTACAGGCTTCTCCTCTGGATCTAACCCCAGTAGGTCAATTCTAGGGCTATAAAGATGTATTCTCTTTCTCTCAGTGAATACCTCTGTCTATACTGGTTCTCAGCATGTAAGAAGCATGGCAAATGACTTCAGGAAAGAAATCATATACAATCTCAGCTGGTACCAAAGGAATTTAGATCCACACACATTCTCTTTCTCCTCTCTCTCTCTCTTTCTCTCTCTCTCTCTCACACACACATATACACACTCATACTCACATATTCACAATCACACATACACTCTCATACACATCCACACACTCGTGTTCTCTCTCTGTAGTCATTTCCCACTCTGTGCCATTGGGTCTTCACTGTAAAGTCACATAGTACTTTATATGACATTGGTTGGCTCACATGAGGAATTGAGGACTGTGTAAAGCTCTCCAGGAGTCAGCCATGGTGGCAGTGGTGATGCGGCTCCTTTACTTGATAGCAGCGTTGATGTAGCTTCTTCACCTCCCTCTATATTAGGAGGCCAGGCTGAGGAGGTGTTAGAAGCCCTGCTGCAGAGCCGAGTCTCTGTTTCCTCAAAGTTTACATGTTTGATTTCCACAGAAACACTCTAGTCATCAGAGTACACAGACACTCACAGGATGACTGAGCTTATGTGTCACTGTGTGGTACACCCTATGCCAATCAGCTTTGCATTGTTGTAACAAATACCAGAGACAATAGGTTTATGGAGAGAATGGGTTATCCATTGAATCATAGGTTTGAAGGTCTATGATCATTTGGCCCTGTTCCTTTGGGTCTCAGGTAGAGAAGTGTCTATGTGGTGGTGACATGAGGCAGAGGAAACTGCTCACCTCACAGCAGGAACAGGAGAGAAAAACACCATCTCCTATAACCACCTCTAATGGTGTGTTCCCAGGAACTCAGAAGACTTCACACTCAACTCCACCTCTTAAAGGTTTCTCTACCTTCTAACAACACCACTCTTGGCAACGAGCCCTCAGCACATGGGACTCCGTGGAATGTTCCAGATTCAAGCTGTCATTGGGGTGACCATCTTTCCTCTACATCTATCATCCTGCCTACTTTCTCACTATGCCTTCCTCCTAGAGACAGAGTCTCCTTCCACAGCTGGGCTTCTGCCAAAGGTCACACAAATCCATCAGAGAAGTTGACTTATGGTTGAGCCCCACCAATAGATCATCTTGTTTGATTGTGACCCTTATAGTTCTTTGCTATGATGAAGTCTAGGGAGGAGAGAATTCTTGTCCTAAAACAGTATGCTGGCCTACTGAGCTGCCTAGAAGCAATTAACCAATTGAATAAGGGTTCCGCCAAACAAAATATTCAGTTGAAAAGAGAATGTGGCTCCTCAGGCTATCAGTTCTGCTTGGAGGATGGATGGACTATCAGACTATTGCATAAACTTCTGACAAGTGGTGACACAACTTACTGCCCAGAAGCCTGTTGTGCTCTGTTTCCTAGGTCTGGCCTATTGGGGATCCAGAGATCACAAACATGCACATCACTCAGGACACTGATGGGAACATAGTCAGAGCTGTGGTGCCTTGTTATCTCAATGCTCAGCATCCTGCCACAGAGCTTCTTCTCTGCCACTGTGAAAACACTTTGTCTATCCCAGCCCCTCCATGCTGCTACTAAGGCTGTTTCAGTCCCAGGTTTGTGTCAGGCATCAGCCACATGAGCCTCCATCTTCAGGAAGAGATTCCTACTCTCTATGGAAGCTCTTAGGAACCAATTGCAAATATTCCATTTCTCCAATGTTACAGTTCCTCACCTCCCTTCATATTAGAGATGAGCCTGTCACCCTCTCAGAGCAGACCTGAGACCAGTTTGTGCCACTGCCAGGAGGAAATGTGCAGAGGTCATGTGAACTGCCATGCGGCTTCATCCTTGCTGCAGTGGTTAAGGACATAGGTGTTGAGAAGGCGCCTCTACCAGCCCAGGACTCCAAGAGAAGGTAGTGAGCTGAGCTCCAGCCAGGCTGCACTGAAATGCAAGATGAGGGGAAGCAACCCTTATCATGGAATGCCCTTAAGGCCCAGGATCCTTTGCTTCAGCTGTCACAAGCATGCTCTGAAGCCACACTCTCTGACAAGTGTCTAAAGAAACATAGCTGCAGTCCCCACAGTTAATCCTGGGGTTGGGGTGGGTGGAAACTGGGGCTATACTTATCCTGTATATCCCAGCAGAGCAACAGTTGACACGTCATCTTGGTACCTTCCACATGGCAGTCTCTGTGTCTCATCCTCAATGACTGCCCAATGTGTGTGTCATCCTGCTCTGCGTAAATACCTAGAAGGTGCTTATGCATATGTATATGATGTATATATATGTATATGGTGTGTGTATATATATCATATATATGTCATATATGTACATATGTATAATGGGATAATATTTATCCCTAATATGTAATATATGGGATAATGTATATCCCATATATATTTGTCTTAGCTAGAGTTTTACTGATATGAATAGACACCATGACCAAGGCAACTCTTATAAGGACAACATTTAATTGGGGCTGGCTTACAGGTTCAGAGGTTCAGTCCAGTATCATCAAAGTGGGAGCATTGCAGCATAGACATGGTGCACGAGAAGCTGAGAGTTCTACATCTTCATGTGAAGGCTAGCAGAATACTGACTTCCAAGCAGCTTAGATGAGGGTCTTATAGCCCACACCCACAGTGACACACCTACTCCAACAAGGCCACACCTACTCCAACAGGGTTACAGTTTCTAATTGTGCCACTCCCTGGGCCGAGCATATACAAACCATCACAATACCCTAATATAATGTATAATGTATAATTATATATATTAGGATATATACTGCGATATGTATATGTACATATATATATATAGTTTAATCACTCAATGAGCTCTTAATTTTCTTTCCTTTTAAAAAATATTTTCGGTCCCCAGTGAAGGAATTAGAGAAAAGACCAATGGAGCTTAGGGGTTTGTAGCCCCTTAGGATGAA
>NW_022196896.1:132325282-132351957 GCF_008632895.1 Mastomys coucha | reverse complement strand
AAAAAAAAAAAAAAAAAAAGAAAAAAAAATATTAAATATTGACCAAGAAAAAAAAAATATTTTCATATGTATTGCATGTATGTTTTTGTGAAGGAATCTGTTCCCCTGGAACTGGAGATACAGACAATTGTGAGCTGCCATGTCAGTGCTGGGAATCAAACCCAGGCCCTCTGGAAGAGCACCCAGGGCTCCCTATCACAGAGACATCTCTCCAGCCCCTTAATTAAGTCTCCCAGCACACTTGTATCTTGGTTTCTTCACCTATGAAATAGGAATCACAATTGTACTTGGTTCGGGGTTGATGTGAGAGTTTGAGGTATGAACACCAAGACACATCATTTAATGGCTAAAGAATAATCAGGACAATAGCAGGCACATGGCAGAGACCTGCAAGCATTGGTCATCGATTAGGGTCATTTCTGTCTTCCTTTGGACAAGGATGATCTATGTGTGGTGTCCTTCAAGTATTTTAGCTATCAGCTTTCTAGGGGCAAGTCTTGATTGGCAGTGTCTGCCGTCACTGTGGTTGAAACATCTCACTCTGGCTACCACCAGCATGATGCTCTGAGGGCAGCACCAGGGAGTGTGCACAGAGACTATCCCACTACTTTCATACATGGACAAAAGGAACACCAAGGCAATGCCCCACAGTTTAGGGACAAGGTGGCGGGACAGGTAGAGCTTGACAGCCTGGAGTATTTATGTTTAAATAGAACACGACTTATCTCATAATTCCCTTATAAGATGTTGTTCTTTGGGGGTGCTTTGATTGGTTTTAGCTTTGTCTTTGTCTCTCCCGCTAGGTCAGCCTGGCCTTGAGTTCACTATTGCAGGCTATCCAGGCCTTGAATTCATGATCCTTCTGCCTCAGCTTCCAACATGCTGGGATTAATGTTGTGACCATCATAGTCAGTTTTTACTTAATCTTTAAAAAGGCCATGTTTAACAACTGGGTTGCAAAATGGCGGTATGAGGCAGTGTTACCACATTATTGAATATGTCCACCCTCCTGATGTTAATGCAGACGACACCAGTGCCTGGGATCAGCATCGAGCCTTTGAGCCCCCAACACAGAGCCTTGAGTGGCTCCTGCCAATCTGCTAAAACTGGCAATTTCCATAAATTATCTATATACGGCTTCCCACATGAAGTATACGATAAAATTTGGGCTACAAAACTCAGAGAACATGTTCTTTTATTTTATTTTTGAAATTATTTGACAACTATTCAATCTCTTAATTTATGGTCCTCAGGTTCTGGTGGATCACTCCACCACTCTCAAGTGCTCTGACAGAGAAAATAGACAGATTGGGTGTGGAGGCATTCACTCATGATCAGGGAGAAAGACAAGAGGCTCACAAGCTTGATGGCAACCTGGGCTGCATTTCTCTATGAAATACTGTTGTCTCAATGAGGAACAGTAATAGCAATACTAATATAAAACAATCACACAATCTTAATACAATCAAAGATGGATGGACACTGACATGTTTTGATGTAACAATCGTTTATACACTTATTGCATATGTATATACATATGTATATGATGTCTACTCTGAGATAACATTGGTTGGAATCCCGAGTGATCAGTGTGTCCACACCGTCCCTGTCCTGTGCCTCCATGCGGCAGCAGTTGTGGGCATGAGACACTAGGCAGAGACAAGCAATCCCAGGAACGCCAGTGCAGAGATTGGGTTTGCACTAAACTAAAGAAAGGAAAATGGGAAGAGCTTGATCTTGGAGGCTTGTAACTTTAGGCTGCAGGCCACCTGGGTGGAGATGACCCCTGGGTGGGAAGTAAGGTAGTCTCTGTGAGGAGCTGGTGTACACGCAGAAATTCCAATAGGCACACAGCAGCTACATTCCAAAGCTGGTAGTCCAAGAGCTAAGGAAGACCGACCAGAAAGCACCCATAGTCAAAGATAGGCGGGAGGAACAAATGTGACCTTGTTATCAGGACCACAGAGAGAGTGATTACCATTTCTTTAAAATGAAAACAAAAAACCATAAACCTAAACACTTCTATGCAAACTCAACATTCTCTCCCAATAGCCTCATAGAACGAAAATTGTAAGAGGCAGATTCTTACAGGGATGTTAAGTGTGTACAAGTAACTGTGGCTATCTGCAGCCAAGTGCCCTGCCGGAGTGCGCCTGGGCCGTCCAGAGCCCCGGAAACCCTCCCAATAATGTTAGAGATAAAATGGAGAGTTTTCTAGTCAGAGCCCCAGAACCCCTCCTAATAATGTTAGAGATAAAATGGAGAGTTTTCTAGTTAGGGCTTTAGTCTAACCTGAAATAAATTGCACTGAAGTCTAGTGAAGTCATCTTAGGTTTTGCTGTGAAGGATATGGGACTGTGCGCAAGACTGTGACCATTCGCATGATGGTCCACTAGATGGCGCTGCTTATCCACACAGCTGGAGAAACAACTCTATCAGAACTAGCAGCCTGATTTGGTCTTGTTTGACTGTGACTGTGTGCCTTCCTGTGGTTGGCATCAGAGACTGGTTCCATCGTTCCATCGTCTCCTCGGTCTTTGGCAGAAATCTCTCTCTATTTCAGTTCCTGTCTCTTTTGCTCTCGATCTCTGTCTCTCTGTTTCTGTCTCTGTCTCTCTCTCATACACACACACACACACACACACACACACACACACACACGGGGAGTGTGGGGGCGGGAAGGGAGAAGAGGGGAGGGAGAGAAAGAGAGACAGACACACAGAGACAGATACACACAGAGACAGACAGACAGACAGACACACAGACAATCTCTTGAATGTAGCTTCTGCGCGGCTTGCACATTACCATTTAGAAGATGCTCATCCCCCAAGCCCCATTCCCTCCTTGGGTCCTTCTGAGGATTCTACAGGAGAAGTGGAACTAAAGACGCTCCCCTGCCCCTCCATAGCAGACTTCCTTCCCTAGCTCCTTTCTTTTCACACCCTCCCTTCTTTCACACAACCTACCTATGCCCTTCCCTAGTCAGAGCCCCTGATCCCCAAACCCTCTCACTCAGCTTCCCTGCTGGTGACTGCTGGACCGGCTTGGTCTCTGGAAGCATCTACCCTCAATCACATGAGGGGATCTGCCTTCCTCTACCCTGCAGTGGGAATGCTCCATCTCCTCTGAGCTCAGCTATCAAAGGAGATCTGCTCTTGCTGGGTATAGGAGAACTGGTTAAGAGCAGTTAAGACAGAGCTCACCAAGGCCGTGTAGAGCAGCCCCAACAGGCTGGACAGTGCACTGAGAATTAGCCAGCTGAGACAGGAAAGGAAGCAGAGATGCACTGTGAGGGGCTTGGAATACTGAACTAGCAGGAGCCAGCAAAGTCTCTCCAGACCTCCCTGGGCTGGCTGCCGCCCCTTTGGCCACTAGCACAAAGCCTTAACTCAGTGACTCACACCCTGTGCTCGTTTGCAAATCGGCTGTTGTGGCTGCAGTTAAACTGTAAAGGAGTCAGAAGGCAGTAGAGAGGGCTGTTACTTGATGACGACTGGTGTGACGACTGGTGTCTCCACAGATAAGGACAAAAGGGGACCAAGAGATTGCAGAGACAGACTGGGAGTGTCAAAGCTGAGAGATGAGACTTAGCTGCCAGAAAGGCTCCTGTCAGGTGCAAGGCACCCAGCACAGCCCTTAATGTTTTTATATCTCGGCCTTGTGGCTTCTAGAGTCCCAAGTTAATCCATTTCCGTTATGTAAACGGTGGCCAGTGTGTGGTTCTTGTTAAAGACGCTGCAGGCTAACAGGACCAGGTCCTCCCACACCCTAGCCTGAGTCCCCGCTAATCTTCTCCAGCTGCCCTGGAAGACCCTCCCACCTCTACACACACACAACCTGTTCCTCTGTGCTCTCCAGGCCCCTCTGTGTTCTCATGATTCCGTCAAAGCCCACAGCCTCCTGCCCATGGCAGGCACTTCTGTAGATTTAGATTCCACAGTACACTTGTCTTTTCTGGGCACAGATGTGAGACTCATAGATATTAGACTAATTTCCAGTGATGTCCTACAGGCCTCCATGCCACACCAAGTTGAAGGGCCATGAAGGCATGTAAATTAGACCACAGTCAATATACTTACTGTGTCAGTGGACTCATATATTTCAAAGTATGACAATATGGATATGGTTTGTTTCTAATCCCTGGGAGTTTCTCACGCTGGAAACTTGGTTCCCAGTGTGATAATGTGATGTGGTAGAATCATTAGGACCTGGAGCCTCCTGGGGACTAATTAGGTCACTAGGGCGCCACCCTTGGAAGGAATTAACGTTGAGTTTTTAGAATGTATAGTTCTAAAATGTTTAGAATGTTTAGTTCTCAGGGAAGAATACTGCCATCAAGAAAACCACCATGGAGGTCTGGAGAGATGGCTCAGTGGTTAAGAGCACTGACTGCTCTTCTGAAGGTTCTGAGTTCAAATCCCAGCAACCACATGGTAGCTCACAACCATCTGTAATGAGATCTGACACCTTCTTCAGGTGCATATGAAAACAGCTACAGTGTACTTATTTATAATAATAAATAAATCTTTTTTTTTTTAAAAGACCACCACGTGTTGACCTGTTCCTTCTACAGTCAGTTTCCCTTCCCGTGTCTCTACAACATGGTGACATAATCACAGGGACTTCTGCCAGAGGCTAAATAGCCAAACTGTTTGATTTTGGACGTTGAGCCTCTGGTGAATATATGAGTTAAATACGCTTAAAAAAAAAAAAATACTCCAGGGGCTGGCGAAATGGCTCAGGGGGTAAGAGCACTGACTGATCTTCCGAAGGTCCTGAGTTCAAATCCCAGCAACCACATGGTGGCTCACAACCATCCGTAATGAGATCTGATGCCCTCTTCTGGTGCATCTGATGATAGCAACACAGTACTTAAAAAAAAAAAAAAAAAAAAAAAAAAAAAAAAAAAAAAAAAAAAAACTAAGAAAAAAAAAACTCCAGCCTCAGGTATTTTTGTTACAGCAACAGGAAACTAACTAATCCATAGAGACTTTAAAGAAGTTGGCATTGGAGGTGACAGCAGCTTTGAAGGCTACCATAACAATATTTTTTATAGTCGATCACAGATTCAGTAAACATAAAATTAAATAACATTGGTCATCCTTTGGGCTTGAAACCCAGCCACTTAGAAGACAGGCAAACATGTGCAAACTGTATGCCATCTCTGAATCTATTTTCTCACAAGTGAGCTAAGTTTTGTTGTTCCAGGTGTAAGATCCGAACATCCACGGGGATCAGACACTGGTGAAGAATTTTTCAAGGAGACTAAAGATGGGGCTATTTTACTCTCTCCTTTTTGTTGTAGCCAGTGACTTTGGAATAGAAAGACTTCACACCCTATTAATTCCCACAGTGAATAGGCACGGATGTTTACACATCATGGACGTTGTTGTCTGTGAGTTTCAAATGAGGCCCTAACACCGTGAACAGTGAGTGAGCATGTCTCTCTCCCACATACTAGACAGTGATTGTCAGCTGCTGGAGAGGCGTTCGCTGGAGTCCAGCCCAGAGGTAATTCTATACTGCTTCACCATGCTTACACTCATCAGTGTTCAGTGTAAGTGAGATGCATGTGACAGAAAGAGAAGTCTGAAACCCAGGTCAGGCCTGGTGTGTTGGCTAGGGTTCTCAAGAGTCACAGAACTTATGGAATGTCCCTCTACATAGTAAGGGAATTTATACGAATGACTTACAGTCTGTAGTCCAACTAACCCAACAATGGGCAGCTGTGGATGGGAAGTCCAAGGATCTAGTAGTTGCTCAGTCTCATGACGAGGCTAATTGTCTAAGCTGGACTTCAACAGAAGTACGTCCCAACAGAAGTGCTGGCAAGTAAGCACATCAGTTGAAGAGAAATGGCTCTTTCTTCTTCCAATGTCCTTATGTAGGTCTCCAGCAGAAGGTGAGGCCCAGAATAAAGGTGTGTGCCACCATGCCTGGATGTGAGACTTGCTTTGTCCCAGACTGACCTTGAACTCAGAGATCTCCTTGCTTTAGTCTCCTGGGATTAAAGGCCTGTACCACCTTGCCTAGGCCTAAGCATTTTATGGCCACCATGCCTCGAGATCATCCTGTCAAGATCTAGGTCAGAAACTTGTGTCTCCCAGCCTCAAGATCTGGATCACAGGTGAGCCTTCCAATTCTGGATTGTAGTTCATTCCAGATATAGTCAAGTTGACAATCAGGAATAGCCACCATGCCAGGCATGGTGATATGTACCTGTGATCCCAGCACTCCAAAGGCTGAGGCAGGAGGACATATGGTGTAAAGGTTGCCTGTGAGCTGCATAGTGATACCTTGTCTCCAGAAGGCAATGTTTGGGGATGTAGTTTAGTAAGCAAGAGGCTAACATGAACTTGCTGTGTGTGTGCAAAGCTCGGGGTTCCACCATTTGCACAGATCAGTTGCCAAAGAGTCTGTAGGCTGTGGCCACAAGAAGAGACAAAGAAAGACGAAGGGCTTTCTGGGAAGTGCTAGATGTCTACCTCGTTTGAGTATGTCTAGGTCTCCCTTAGGAATGTCAAAAAGCAATAGACGGGGAGGGGGCATCCCAGGGCTACAGTGGGTGGGCACTGCATTGACAGAGAGGAGACACATGGACCAGCCTGGGGCCGACTTTGAAAGCACCTTTGCATAAGAGCACCCTGCAGACAGAATGGACCAAAGAGAGGGGTCTGTGACCTAGAAAGGGAGGAAAGATCAGTGCTTTGAAATCACCCAGAGGGTGCATTGCCCAGCACCCAACCCCAGCGGTGGAGCTTGGTTAGATGTCTCCAGCTCTGTGTGTCCCTGGAGACCATATAGAAGCATCTCTCAACATCCTTGTCATGGGACCCCAACACCCAGAGAAAGACATTGATACCATGTGCCCCAACTTTATGCAAGAAATATGCTTTTCCTCCAGGCCCCACCCCACACTTCACCCTGGCCTTATATGGCTGGTGTATCACCGCACCCTACCAGGCCTGAGCCGGGGACCACTTTCTTATTATAGAGAGCTCTTCTCAGGTCTGCAGAGGAGCCTGTTCTGGGCATAGAGAAAGCGTGTGGGCACCTCCTGAGCCTTGGGGATGAAGATCAGATGGTTGAAGCATGCAAGCAGCACTGAAGAAACACAAAGTTCCTTGAGTCTTGCTGCGAGCAAGGTCAGTTCATGCAAGCCGTCGAACAGTGCGTTTTCTCCCTGCTGACTTTATTATCTCAATTTTTTGAAGAGCTGGCATTTTAAACGATCCGAATGACATAGAATCTATCTTAATTATAACCTTTCCTCTCAGGGCAAAGAGTTGTCTATGAAAGAATTTTTTAAATTTCTTAATTAACCTGCAGTGACTTTACTTTGCCAAAGCTCGTGCTCTGGAAGCATTAGGATCTCTGCTCTCTTGCTCTCTCTCTCTCTCTGCTGCCCAGAATAGTTTAAAAAATAAAACAAAACAACAAACCCAACATAATAAAGATTGAAGAAAAAAAATCAACAACCCCGTAGCAGTAGACTGCAGGGATATCAGAGGCCAGGGAGTCTGAGGAAGCCGGCAGCTTGCACATCCAGAATATAAAGTCACAGGTCTTGGAGATTAATGTTCACATTCTGCACACATCGTTTCCAAGGGGATGTTTGAGGATAAATTGCTCTTTTTTAAATCTGCCTCAGATCTAATTTTTGATGATGAGGTTTTTATAAGCAGGTTCTAATTCATTAATATGTGGCTCTTTACTATCCACTTTATCTTCCAAAGACAGTCCTTGATCTGCCTAAACAGAGATTGCATCTAGGTTCAATAAGAAGAAGAGAACAGAGGTGCAATGGGAAGGAAACATGTCCTGTTCCAGCCTCCTTTTAGACTTCTTCCAACCCAGGAGGACTTCCTTGGAAAACAGTGCCTTCAGGCTCTCCATCAACTCAGTTTCTCCTCAGACCTAGAAACGATCCAGCAAACATCTTCATAGGGCCCTAGATTTGTAGTGTATAAAGTTACCAACATTAACGTAACTTAACTGCAAGAAACCAAGAGTATCTTGCCTCTCCATTTTTAATTTGCCCTTTTCAGGTTCTTCTGTGTCTGATGGCATAGGAGCAGCCATATGATTTTTGGGCACCGGATTGAGACAATGTTGGCCTAATGTAATTTAAGAGAAGCGGTAACTATGGGGGGCTAATGGGGAACCCCATCTCAGGCTGGTCTTAAATGGTTGCTATCTCCTAGGAATGCTGTCCCTTATAGGGTCTTGCAGTTGCTAGGGCCATGTGTTGTATGATCATTCGGGTCTCCTAATCAGGGAAGGTTAGGAGTTTCCTCCCCTTACTTCCTGCACCATATACTATTTGACATATATTAAGCATAGTAATTAAAACCTTAGGTAGTACTAAGTATCATACCACAGACTCTCCAGAGCGTGTGGTCTGCCGGAGGCCAGATGTTTAGACCCAGACATATGTAAGGAACATTTCTCATCCAAACCACAAGTGACTTTTATGAAGGAAGTCCCTAGTGGGTGTCCAGGAAGCATGTGCACAATTCTAAATATCTGAATGCACTAACTCACTGAATACTTCTATGTCATGGGTATGCTCTTCTTCTGTGGGTAGAAAAAAAAAATCAAACCGGAACCCACGTGACCAGTGGTCACGTGACCCAGGTGCCCTGACTCAAATGCCCACTTCCAGGTTGGAAAGCCCACTGAAACCCACCAATCCCTGAGCCTGAAAACCCACCAATCCCTGAGCTCGAAAACCCACCAATCCCTGAGCTCAAAACCCCACCAATCCCCTCCCTGGAAATCTCCACTCTGGAAAACTCCACCCCTCAAAGCCTCTCTATTAAACCTGATACCTGCTTGGTTCCCTGCTGCTTCTTGCCCAAGCAGAGGCAGCCACTCTCTTGTGTCTCTCCCAATAAATCTCCTGTGTGAGGTTTGTCATGTGGTGCCCCTCTGAAGTTCCTTGGTTCCAGACAGCCAGGACGCCTTTCCCCTCAGAGCTGCACCACTTCCAGAGAAGCCTTTCCCCTGAGAGCTGCTACGAGTGTCACTTAGAGGTGTGCTCCCCGGCTTGACAGTCCCTGGTCAAGACTCAAGTCGTACTGAAGAGAAAATGCTGTGCCCTATGGTCAAGCTGTGGGTGTACGGAGCAGAGACCCCTCGGTTGAGAGGGAACTGACATCAATCCTTCAATGATTCCCCTTGTAGAGAGCGTGGAGGGGAAGATACACCGAGGCTGCAGACCACTCGGTTCAGAGGGAACTGACATCCGTCCTTCAATGATTCCCCTTGTAGAGAGCGTGGAGGGGAAGATACACCGAGGCTACAGACCACTCAGTTCAGAGGGAATCCACCTCTCAATGGTTCCCCCTTGTAGAGAGTGCGGAGGGGAAGATACACCGAGGTTGCAGGTTGGAAGACTCACTGTTTTAAATGATGGGATGTTGGGTGCCCAGATTACTCTTGGGCTGCAGAAATAGCCTAGGAGCTGATGTAGAAAAGTGGGCATCAGGTGCTTGCTTCTTTGATTCATTACTTTAGGATGGGAGGCTTCTTAGAAGCCATTTTAGATAATGTGAGACATATGTTTCTGTCACTGATGGTGAATGGCAAGGTGGTTAGTGTATTTGTGTGTGTGTGTGTGTGTGTGTGTGTGTGTATGTATGTATGTATGTATGTGAAATATGCATAAGCATGTGTTTGCATGTATAATGGCTGAGTTTTTAACATAAGAGATTCACCCATGAGGCCAAAAATGAAACTCAAATGTGGCAAGCTGTCTATATAAAAGCCCCTCAGGGTTCTCATCGTTTGTAAGCCTGGACCTAGAGGAAGGAGGCTCTGTAAGAGGCACCAGGAAGCAGCTTTGAAATATGCGGGCAGCAGCTGACATGTACAACATGATATGGAATGGCTCCGGGGTGCTCCAGTTGGAGCCTTTGGGAAGAAAGGGGTAGGGGGAGAAGGCATCTGTGGGTGCCCAGGCACCTTCCTGCAGGCAGGGACAGCCGTGGCACTTACTTCTTTTTCTTAGGAGAAAGCATTGAATTTGCTTGTACTGATTTGTTTAGTAGTTGCTGAAACAATGCTGCAAATTATAGATAGGCAGAAATAAGCAAAGAGAGTTGAGTGTGTATTGGTGGTAGAACAGTTGGCTAGCAAGTACTAGGCCCCTGAGTTTTTATCCCCTGCATATCCCTTCAGAGAGGGTGAGAGAAAGAGAGAGAAACAGAGACAGAGACACAGAAACACACACACACACACACAGAGAGAGAGAGAGAGAGAAAGAGAGAGAGAGAGACAGAAACACACACACACACACACACACAGAGAGAGAGAGAGAGAGAGAGAGAGAAAGAGAGAGAGAGAGACAGAAACACACACACACACACACACACACAGAGAGAGAGAGAGAGAGAGAGAGAGAGAGAGAGAGAGAGAGAGAGAGAAGAGAGAATATGATTTCCTGTGTATCCTTTCTAGACATAAACATTTTTTGTATCATTCTGTCATGTGTAGTACTTCCTTCCAAGGTCAAAGCCTTCCACCTTGGAGGGAAGCTTCTGAAAACACAGGATATGAAAGAGGAGAAACAATCCAGCCTTTTAATACAGGATGTCTATAAGATGGTGAGCAAGACAGGAAGTGAATTCAAAACAGCTTCAGGAAGTCCCTGAAACTGAGCAGACTCACTAACCCCTCCATCCCAAGAACATCTGAGCAGTCAGGCATAAGGAGAGTCACCGTTAGACAAGACTGGCTGCATAGCAGTGCCTCAGATTCAGCCACCTGCAAGAGGCTAAGACCAACTGACCAATTGGGAAGGACGCTTCGATCCACTGAGCTGCTACTGTCAGGCTGTACAGTGAGCTCCAGGTGCCTGGCTTGTGTGAGCTGTTGCCCATGCTGGGGTGGGCTTGGTGAAGCAGCTGTCTTTGTATCACTTTTGCTCCTGTAAGTGACCTCTCACCCATATTCCTCTAAGTGACCCCCAATGAAAATCACTGGTTCATCAAGATGAAGTGTGTGTTAGCCTCACATTGGTCTGTCATCAGTTCCCTAGCTAAGGTAAGTAGTTGTTTGTTTGCTTCTCTCCAGAAATAGTGTCACACAATATTCTGTAACTTGCCTTTTCCAATAGGTAGTCCCACCTCCCTAAGTGAACTTCCACCTTACCTACCACACCATCAGCTTAGAATTCTCCAGAAAATCCCTAAGTTTCCTTTGCTACATCCAGTTAACTCCAACCAGGATCCCATCTGAGTTCATAAACAACTTCTGGAAATGTCCCTAAGGAGTTTTATTCTAGAATTTTGAGCCTTGTCTGGGGCCTTATAGAACATACATCCTGGGTGTGTCTGGAGTTACCCCATGGGGGTGAGTGACATTGTTTTCCCACTGTGACATTTGTGGCAACTGAGGATTAGATCTAAAGGAGACATCTGGGTTGGAATCCACAGTTCTCTCATGTGAACAGGGCTTGGCTTCCCAGTTCACATCCAGAGACAAAGCTTGCATGGCCCACACCTACAGAACAGAATGGCTTCTGGACAGAAGTCTGTTTCCTCTTTCAAATATTCTCATGTTTTTGTTTCATTTGTTTATTGTTATTATTGGCTATTTTTCGGTATTTAGTCTGAGGCTTCCCAGACAGGGCACACCCCAAACCAGGAAAGTCTCAAGTCGTTTGCACACTAGAGAACAAAATAAAAGTGGAAAGCTTTCTCATGTGGGAAAGCACTTAGGGAAACTTGGAGGTTTCCCTAAGTGTATCAAGTTTACCAACAGACCAACTATTACGGATACCCGTGGACAGAGAAGCTCCTGGGCAAAACTAGGAACGTGGAAACACATGGCTTACAGAATCTATTAAAATACACAGCCAAGAGCCGCAGTGGGGTGAATAGTAATGAGACAGGGACACAAGTTGCCAGTGTGAGGAGGCCCATTTCTGATTGTTGTGTCCTGCTGCTGCCTCCAGAGTTTGGTGTGCTTTAGGAACCTGGAGCTAAGGAGCTATGAAGGATCAAAGAGCCACCCTGCCAGATGCCAATGCCACATATCAGCTTCACAAACACTAAACAACCCCAAAGTCCACCAGCCTCCGACTCTGTGTTGACCCTTCTCTCTGTCCCATCCTATGCTCAGCACACACACATATGTCCTCCTCTGTGTTTACACCTCTGGCTCCTTAGCTACCTTCTGCTCCCCCTTCTCCCTGTTCATCCTCTCTTTTTTCTTCCTCCCTGCCTCTCCTTTTTAGACTTGGTCTGTAGCCTAGGTTGGCCCAAAACTCATAATTCTCCTGCCTTAGCCTCCTCATGGTATTAGCATGACTGCTCTGCAGCACCTGCAAAATTTGGTTTTATGATTAAACCATAAGCAAGTGGTAAGGCTCATCACACAGTATGCCCATCAACAAGATGAGTTGATTCCCAAGGCAGCCAAGCATGGAGAGTGGAGCAGGGAGAGTATTTTGGGGATGAAGAGGCACATGTGAGCAGAGGCAAGGAGAGGTGAGTGTGTGATCTTCAAGGGTGCTGTCCATGGGCATGCTCAGAAAACAGTTGACAATGCTGGGGTTGCCTCAAGTGACTCATGGATTCAAGTTGCATAAATGTGGCCTCCAGGTTTCCAAAGACCAATGCGTAGTCATCATTACCATCGTGATCCCTGCATTAGAGGCACAATTATCCACAGCAAAGCTCAGAGGAGGTTAATAACAAACTTCTCGGTGCATCCAGCTTTAAAATTGGTGACTTGAAAGGCAGCTGAAAGCTAGTGGTGTGGGTTCAATCCACAGGGCTTATTAAGGTTCTAGTCTCTGTTTAAATTAGCCCAATTCATCTCTACGCTAGATTAGGAACTCATAGAACTACATCTAAGACAGTGCTCAGCACATTGTGAACTTAAAGGACGGTCTCCTGACGAGTACTGAAAAGAGTAGGTGAAAGTGGAAGTATAACTGGATGTGGAGGGGTCATGAGGGGTCTTGGAAGGGTCATGGAGGGGTCATGATGAGGTCATGGAAGGGTCATGAGGGGTCATGGAAGGGTTATGGAGGGGTCATGGAAGGGTCATGGAAGGGTCATGAAGGGGTCATGGAGGGGTCATGGAGGGGTAATAAAAGGAGTCATGATGGGGTCATGGAGGGGTCCTGCCACATGCATGATACCCCCCCAAAACATTTAAAATCTGTGTATATGGTCACAGCACGGCTGCTTTGTGAGTGTCAGCTTACCTGTCTCCCAATGAGGTAGATGCTGTCACCCTCTTCTGCATTCCACACACAGGGAATCTAAAACCTGAAGGGGTATGTAAATAACTCTAAGTTCACATTGCTAAGTAAAGGGGAGGGGCTGTGTGAGGGAGTTGTCAAAATGTAGACATCAAGATGAATTATAGTAAAAAATATCACAAAGATTCACCAAAAAATAACTACCAAAAATTAAAACCAAAGCTGGGATTTGACCTTGCATTTATAAAGCCTACCTGATATGGCTTTCTGAAATCGCATTAAAGTGTTATCTCCCTTGGTTAGGGCAGGGCGGCACACACCTGTGATCTCAGCTGCTGTGGAAGTTGAGGCAGGAGAGTCACAATTTTAAGACCAGCCTGGACTATACAGCAACACATTCTCAAAATAAAATGTTAAAGGAGACTAGAGTTGTGGTAGCCTGTGATGCAGAGACCTTAGTTTAGCTTCCCAGCACTGCCAAAAAACAAAAACAAAAAACAAACAAACAAACAAACAAAAACCCCATCTATTGTGAATATGAAGATTTTTGAATGTCTCATGCATCTTGTGTCTACCCCACATAATTCCGGCCCTGAGTTTTGGTGAAACTAAACTGTGAATATCGATATCATGGCTCAATGGGTCTAGTGATCCCCATGTTATCTAAGAGGGGGTTCCCAGCGTGCCCATAGACTTTTGGCATGAAGTGGGCACCCATCTGTGGGTTCTGGGTAAGAAGAAGATGTGTCCACACAGAAGGGACTCTCTTGACTTCAGAGTGTGGAGTCAAATATTCACTTTTGAGCCACATGACTGGATCCACACAGCTCATAAGTGCACAGACCAGAGCTTGACCTAAGGGCAGCTTAAAAGACAGGCTCTTTCCAGGGCCCTTCAGAAGTGCCTCAGAGCTAACGTAGTTGATAGAATTAGGCATGCTTAAGAATGCTGTCAGGGTTTCACTTTAAATTAAAAAAAAAAAAGTCACACAGAAGGTATGCATATAGGCACAGACAAGACAGCAAGGTAAGATGCCAGAGAAATGGAGATGAAGCATACAGGCCAATTACGGTGGGAGAAATTATGAGGGTGAGGGTGGAAAAGGAAAACCCGCAATGAAAGCTTCAGCCAGCAGAGTTCTTCAAAATGTACAGCTTTAACTGAATTGTAATTTTGTTTAAGAAGAGAAGCAAAATTATTTTATTATTTTTATTATTAATTTTAGTTTTGTTTATATGTGTGCCTGCATGAGTTTATGTGTACCACCACATGTGTGCAGGCTCACATGGATCTAGAAGAGGACACTGGATCCCCTGGACCTGGAGTTACAGTCAGTGAGTTACTAGATGGCGTGTTGGAAATGGAGTTCTGGGCCTCTGTGAGAGCAGTGCGTGCCCCTAACCACTGAGCCATCTTTCCAGTCCCCAAACCATACAGTTGGTTCCAGATCCCCATAGTGACCTATAGGATACGGATAAGATACAGAGTGGAAATACAGAGCCACAGAGGAGCGCCAAGGCTGGACACACAATGGCTTGAATGCTCAAGGTCATATGGTCACCCGCGATGCCCAGACCTGTCTTGGGTATCTCTACTCCACGCCTGTTGAACTTCCAACTCTAGCACAAAGATATCATTTCAGAAGGAGCTTAGGGTTAGAAATCTGTGTCCACTGAGGCTCAGGCAGAGTATCAAGCCAAGGGAGAAGGGGGGACATTCCAAGGCAGGAAGCAACAAAGATCTCAGTCATGTCGAAGACATCCCTGCTTGTCCTGACTGTCCTCAGACTTTCTTTAGAGCTTTGCTGACCTTCCCAGAAACCCCAGCGAGGCACAATGCCTCTCCTGCTTCTATCTAATCTTCTGCTACAGTGCTCATGTGCACATCTCCACAAAAGTCGAGTTTTGTAGAGGGCTTTTTAGCAGATTTGGTTACACATTGTCTTCATTAGAGTTTCATGGCTGTGAATAGACACCGTGTCCAAGACAACCCTTAGGAGAACAACATTTAGTTAGGACTGGCTTACAAGTTCAAAGGTTCAGTCCATTATCATCAAGGTGGGAGCATGGCAGCATTCAGGCAGGCATGAGGCCAAAGAGATTTCTGCCTCTTGTTCTGAAGGCAGCTTGGAGAAGTATGGTTCTCATGTGGTTAGAGACAGGGTCTCATTGCTCACCACTACAATGACGCACTTCCTCCAGTAAGGCTGCAGGACATAGTCTGTGTTCCCATGTGGTATGTGTGCTGTTGAGCTGGCTTGGGTGTTGGGTACATGAGTAGATGTGCTTTAATTTACAGTTTTAAATCTGGGATGGGCTTTGAGGATGTGATCCTAAGGGACACTGCCTTTGCAACCTCGTCATTCTAGAATCTTCCAGAAACGATCCATTAACTTTTCAATGGAAACTATCAAAGACATACACCCTAGTACTATCTCAAAATCCTTGCCTGGGTATGCCCAACCGCCCTGATATCTTTGTCCAGCCCTAATCTACACCCCTTCAAGGAAGGCCCACCCTTAACAAGGTCACCAGAGCTTATCAAGGACCCTGGCTTTCTCCCTTATATCTGACTCTGTCCCTCACCGTGAGAGCAAACACAGCCTGTGTGTTTATCTATTCACAGTATCAATGATGACTCCAAGGAGCAAGCATTTGATAATGTAGAAGGAAAGACAATGGGGACATTTTTCTAGAGATAGGGTGATCATGTCATACTCCAGAAGTGACCCTTCCTGCATGGTATTGAGGATACCTTGACATATAGTCAGAGAAATGATGGTCAGGTACACATAACTCCAGGGTTACGTTTGTCATCCAGTTCTAACATCTTAGTTCCTGGCCACCACCCTCATCCCAGTGGAAGAGAAAGTTGTATTTGTAAAGAATGTTCTTTCAGCTTCTCTTAGCTATCTAATAGGTGATGTCTCCTGTCTTCAGCATCTCACACTCACAGTCCCCTTTTGTTCTAAGATGGCACCTTGGCAAGAGGAAATTGTGAGCTCTCATATACGTGTAGTCCAGGACCTCTCTGCTGCTCTGTGGGTCACAATAGTGACTATGCACCTGGCTGCTGCCCACCCTGATGCCATCTCCTGCTAGTGACACGACTTCACCATTCACTGGCCTGGCACCTCCTTGCTGGCTGCTTCTCTCTTGCTACCACAGTGTCAGTGTGACCCTCCCATTTGCCCCTCACTTATACCAGGCTCCACTAGCCTATGGCATTCAAATGTTTCCTCTACAGAAGCCACTGTCCTCTTTGCATTGTCCTCTGGAACGTGGGTGGACATCAATATCCTCCAGAGGCCCACATCAGTGTAGCTTTTGTGGGAGTGGAGGGAGAGCACTGTCTACTGTGACCCACTGTCCTAACAACTGCACCAACAGGACTCCTGAAGCAGATGAAGGACTCTGAGGGACCTTCTGCAGTGTCACATAGACAAAGAGATCTATGGCTCTTAGTGTCTCTTCAACCTATCACCATGGGGATTTCTTCTTAGCCCAGAGAGGCAAGCCCTGGGTCAGTTTACCTGAGTGGCCAAGGCCTGGGTCAGTTTACCTGAGTGGCCAAGGCCTGGGTCAGTTTACCTGAGTGGCCAAGCCCTGGGTCAGTTTACCTGAGTGGCCAAGCCCTGGGTCAGTTTACCTGAGTGGTCAAGCCCTGGGTCAGTTTACCTGAGTGGCCATGACAAACAATTGGTTTCCTTGCTGCTTTGGAGGCTGGAAGTTGAGATCAGGTTCCAGTAATGTTGGTTCCTACCAAGACCTCTCTCCAAGGCTTATACATGGCCATCTCCTTCCTGACCCTTCACACCATGATGGCCGCCTCCTTCCTGGTCCTTCACACAGTGATGGCCGCCTCCTTCCTGACCCTTCACACTGTGATGGCCGCCTCCTTCCTGACCCTTCACGGTCCGCCTCCTTCCTGACCCTTCACACCGTGATGGCCGCCTCCTTCCTGGTCCTTCACACCGTGATGGCCGCCTCCTTCCTGGTCCTTCACACCGTGATGACCGCCTCCTTCCTGACCCTTCACACCATGATGGCTGCCTCCTTCCTGACCCTTCACACCGTGATGGCCGCCTCCTTCCTGACCCTTCACACTGTGATGGCCACCTCCTTCCTGGTCCTTCACACAGTGATGGCCATCTCCTTCCTGACCCTTCACACCGTGATGGCCGCCTCCTTCCTGACCCTTCACACCGTGATGGCCGCCTCCTTCCTGACCCTTCACACCATGATGGCCGACTCCTTCCTGACCCTCACACCGTGATGGCCGCCTCCTTCCTGACCCTTCACACCGTGATGGCTGCCTCCTTCCTGACCCTTCACACCGTGATGACCACCTCCTTCCTGACCCTTCACACCGTGATGACCACCTCCTTCCTGACCCTTCACACCGTGATGGCTGCCTCCTTCCTGGTCCTTCACACCGTGATGGCTGCCTCCTTCCTGGTCCTTCACACCTTCTTCTCTTGGTGTGTCTCTGAGTCTGAATTTTTGTTTTTTCTGAGGGCACAAATCATACTGGGTGACAACCCACATAAGGAGCTTATTTTCTCCCAGTCACCTTCTTAGAGGTCCTGTCTCCATGAAAGGCCACACTCTGAGCTTCTGGCAGGTAAAGTTTTGACATAGGAACTCTGGGGGTCCAGCCCATAGTAGGTCCTTCTCTGCTCTTTTCCAGATGCTCCACCCTATTCCTGCATGAAAATCATAAGCTCTGGTCATGTGCTTTCCTTCCTACGTGATCTACCTCCTCTGTTCCCCAAATAGCAAATGGCTGCGGTGGAAGTTTGCTCATAGGAGAAGGAATTGGGAGTCCATTGGTTTAGCGTTCTCTATCTGTTCCATTTGTTTGTTTGGAATAGAGTCTCACTGTGTAGCCACAGATGGTCTGAAACTTGCTATCTAGACCAGGCTGGCTTCAGCTGGCAGAGATCTGACTGCCTCTGTCTCCTGAGTACTGGGACTGAAAGCATGTACTACCATGCTTGGCTCAGCTTAGTATTTTCTAAATACCTTCTTGGCCTTTGTGCATCTTCAAATGTCTGCCAAGGATAGGCCTGGCAAGTGGAATTGAGGAGCAGAAGCTGGCAAGGATTGAACTTGCCCCCGAGAGTAGATACACTGCAAGAAAAACATACATGACAGGCTCATGGGATATAGGATGTGTGAGGACCAAGCCCTTTTCTGTATTCAGGGAAAGAAAGGCTTGGACATGCTGAGGGAGTTATCTCTCTGTGCCCTGTCACCATCTGGACCCCAGTAGAGAGATTCTAAGGGACAGAGGGACTCCCATCAGAGAGATTCCAGGGTTCTCAGAGAATCTTCTAGAATTAGTGGAAGACCTCTAACTGTCAAGATATTTGGCTCCACGGTCCAAGTGAGTATTCAGATCTCAGGGTTACTGTGAGTGTCTGAGCCCTGAAGCTGATGAGGTTTTGGAATGACCAGGTTCTTTGAATCTGACTGAAAGGGAAAGCCAGAAAGGGTGGGGGAAGGGGAAAAAAAAAAAACCAGGGTTGATTGACATTTTCATGGCTGCTTATTCTTCAATAAGCAATTTTAGGGCCATTCATCATGTAACTGTTAACCGACAGTTCCTTTTTATCTTTAATGAAATGTGTTTCTTCTGTGGAATTTTCTCTAATTTGACTTCTTCTGTTTGAGTAGCTGTTAGTATTTCATGGTAAGCCTCGGGGCAGCAGAACACTCCTCAGAAGTTTCCGGGGTATCTGATGGAGTTTATCAGTTTCTTTTTATTAGCTCCTTTCTTGCCTCTCCAAATGATTAGAGAGTTCTTTCGTAATTATGCCAAGCCTGAAGTGATAATGAGCCACTCCTAATGAGAAAGCCATTTCAGGGAATGGGTGGAGGTCACCTCTGGTTTGCAAATCCCAGAGGACCATCAGCTCCCCCTCGTGGCAGAACATGGTACTAACTGATTATCAGGGCTCACTCAGGGGTCCCCAGGAAGCCAGCACTGAATCAGCTTTCATCCTCACTTATCCCAGAATTTTACAAGCAGAACTTGAAATATGACAATTATAATCATGAAGAACTTAATACACCACTTACTTCTGCACGTGACTTTATACTATCCCACCTGCTACTTGCTCTTAAATTTGAAAAAAATAAAATCCCTCACGGATTAAAATGAGGTTAGTTATCTCAGAGAAATCACAAATCTTAATTTGTTAAAAGACAGTCACGGGGATTATTAAAACAGTGTCAGGTACTGATGCATTGGAGCTATTCTTATGCATTGGAGCTATTCTTACTGGATTTTCATGCGAGACTGGTAAATAATGTTGAGTGGCTACATTTGGGGGTGACAGTAAATGTTGAGACAGGAACATGGTCTAACGTTTTCCTTTTGAAGCCTTCTCTGTGTGTGAACACACCAAGAACAGCTTTGTACCTTTCCCCACTGTCTTTCCTTGCACTTTGCTCATCGAGGTGGGAAATCAGTCTCCAAATTTCCAAGTTAGTGTAATGGAAAAATAGGTTCTTAAAGCCTGTAAATTGAACTGAAGACATTCTAAGACCAGAATTTTACAGGACCACAAGTGGTATGAAGACACCAGTGAGTATTATATTATGTGTCACAAAGGACTCAACAACAAAGAAACCATGCTGTAGTTAAATGCTCAAGTGTTAGTGCTAAGCCATTCACTGGCTGCGTTCAGTGGATGTGTACACATAAGCTGTCACCAAAGAAAAATTTAAAACACCAGCCATAGGTAGTTGCTGGATACTTAGTATTAACCCAGAATGCTTTGCATCCTGTACCATGACCAATGGGAAGAGCAAGCTTGGGGCCAGAGTGGGGAAACAAAGCTGTTTGAATTTGTAAACAACAGTTGAAATCCAGGAAGCTAGGGTTAGCTATAGAGTTTAGGATCCAAAGATACAGGGAAGAACACTTTAAGACAGTTTGTTTCACTGATAGACTCTAGTGGGGCCAAAATAGTGCATCGTAGCTATGTGCTTTCTGAGACAGTGTCCTAATTTACAGTTCTTGCTCCTTCCAGAAATGGTTATTTGAGGATATATATCCTGGGCAAGCCTCTCCAATCCATCCACCATGGCCAGAAACTATGTGGAAGCATGAAAATCTTACAGCATTTAGGACAAGTATTACCTGTTACCTGACATTTGCTCCATTGATCTTGGATAATTATTTTTCTTCTCTACATAGGGTTTAAAGATCTTAACTATTAGGGAAAAGAAAAGGAAGTCAATTTCCCGTGAAGTAGCATCTTTCGATAATTATACATAAGCCAGTGCTGAAATAATGGAACACCTGTTAAGAAGGAGATGAAGGGATAGAGAGAAGCCCATGTGGTTATGAATGCTTATTGCTCTTCCAGAGGACCAGTTTCAGTTCCCAGCACAACTTGAGGCAGTTTTCTCCATCTCCAGAGAACTCAGGGCCCTCTTCTGGCCATTGTACCGACATGCACAAATGCACCTGATGCATAATTAAAGAATGAAAACAAAATCTTTAACAAGGTGAAGATGAGGGAGCAGCAAAGGAATTGTGACTCAAGGCTCTGGGTACTAAATACCCTGACCACGTTCTTCCACTTAGATATAGTAAACACGCTAGGCTACAGAAAAGCAATTATACTGTGCAGATAAACCTGCAAGGGCCGACACTGGCCCGAAGTGAACAAGAGGCAAGTTCAGGCCTGACTGTGTTTGCCACCCTATAGGCCTTGCTCACGGGAGAACCCCTGACAATGATCACCGTAGATAACCGAGTGGAGCCAGTTCTTCCAGCAGCTGCAGGGAGTTACAGGGCTGCCTGCCTGCCTTAAATGCTTGCAGGAGGGATCAGCCAGTGTAGTGGCTATTCCTGGTTGTCAATGTGACTATATCTAGAATGAACTATAATCCAGAACTGGAAGACTCACCTGTGACCCTGATCTTGAAGCTGAGAAAGAAAATTTCCTGACCTGGATCCTGGCATGGAGACCTTGAGGCATAGTGGCTATGAATCCAAGGAGATTAAGGCAAGGAGATCTCCGAGTTCAAGGTCTACCGGGACAAAGCAAGTCCCAGATCCAGGGTTGGTGGCCCACACCTTTAGTCTGGGCCACACCTTCTGCTGGAGACCTACATAAGGACATTGGAAGAAGGAAGATTCTCTCTTCTTCACCTGCTTGCCTTGTGGGACTGAGCAACTGCTAGATCCTTGGACTTCCATTCACAGCTGCTGCTGACCATTGTTGGGGAGTTAGACTACAGACTGTAAGTCATCAACAAATTCCCTTACTATATAGAGACTATCCATAAGTTCTGTGACTCTAGAGAACCCTGACTAATACAGCCAGGGTGTTTTCTTGGGAAGTTTCTCAGTCCTGGGTGGTCTCATGCAGGTTGCACCTTGGAATCATCCCATCTCTAAGCTTTTCCAAACCATGCCATGAGTTACTGAAGCCCAGGGTTGATGTGACTCTGAGCTAGCAAGTTAAAGTGACCAGCACTATGTCTGTAGCCATTAACCTTCAATGAAGGCCTCAAGAACTTCCCTCACATGGGAGCTCAAGAAATATCAACATACTTAAAAATGACAAAAAAACACAAGGAATCAATGTCCCATGATCAGATTAAACATAATACACAATAAGTGTTTAATAGGTTTAAGTGAACTATAGAGGTAGTTTAAAATAGCAGGAGGGTTTAAAAATATAAAGAAATTCATAAACAAGATATGTATAGTAGTTGGTGTCTTAGTTAGGGCTTTACTGCTATGAACAGACACCATGACCAAGGCAAGTCTTATAAGGACAACATGTAATTGGAGCTGGCTTACAGGCTCAGAGGTTCAGCCTATTATCATTAAGTCAGGAGCATGGCAGCATCCAGGCAGGCATGGTGCAGGAGGAGCTGAGAGTTCTACATCTTCATCTGGAAGCTGCTAGGAGAAGGCTGACTTCTGGGCAGCTGAGAGGAAGGTCTCATTGCCCACCCTCACAGTGACACATTTTCTCCAATAAGGCCACACTGCCTAATAGTGCCATTTCCTGGGCATATTCCAACCACCACAGTTGGTATGTTAAAACAGCTGAGAGGTTTAGCAGCAGTTTTTATATGACTAAAAGAGAAACAGCAGAAGGAAAGTTAGCCTGGAGGACAGAGAGACAGATCGTGGTTAGGAGAGATCATGGACAGAGAGATCGTGGTTAGGAGAGATCGTGGACAGAGAGATCGTGGCTAGGAGTCCTTGCTGCTTTTGGTGGGGATGGCTTTGTGCACTGTGTATTTAGATGCTCATTGCTGTGCCCAGAGATCTGGTTGCAGTCCAGACGTTGGCATGGTCATGATTATTGGAGCATCTCCTGTATCATTGATGTGTGAAGATTATTGTCCATCACCTCTGATTGGTTAATAGAGTGCTGATCAGCCAATAGTTGGGCAGGAGAAGAGAATAGGGCAGGACTTCCAGTCCCAGTCCCAGTGTCCCAAGAACAGAGTGAGAGAGTCAGAAAAGGACAGAGAATGATCAGGAGGTTGAGATGAGGGAGCAGCCATGAGGACTGCTCATGTCTACCAGAGACAGTTAGGGCAAGACAAGATGGAAATAACAGGGCATGTGGCTGGGTAGCAGGTCAGCATAGTTGGGGTAGAATAGCTCCTTTTAAATGAAAATAATAATTTTAATTGACATATACTTTTTGTACAAATGCAAGGACCACACTGCAACAATTTGGTGTACATATGTAACATGTAATGATCAAATCAAGATAATTAACATTTCTGTCTCCTTAAACACCATTTCTACTGTTGGGAACCTTCTTATCTTCTAGATATATAGAATATAAAAGTGTTGGCCACAAAGGTAAAAATAAAACACCAAAGCAAAACACAAGAAAGCAAGCTGTTGTCACCCTTCGTTGCTTGACTGTACTGTAGTAGAGTGAACTCAGCTCTTCTGATTTAACTTGTGCTGGCACCCGCCTCCCTGTAAGCCCTCCCACCTTCCCATTAAGTCACCAGTAACTGCCGTTCTATTGTCTTCTGCAAGGTCAGCGCTTTCAGCTTCTGGAGATGGGCAAGGACAGGTAGCACTGCTTTCTCTGTGCCAGGCTGACCTAGCTTCATGTCCTGCAGCTCCATTTGCGTGGCCACACATGGCAGGCGTCAACCTCTTCTATGCCAGACACGTCTCTGTCTCTGTCTCTGTCTCTGTCTCTGTCTCTCTCTCTCTCTCTCTCTCTCTCTCTCTCTCTACCTCTCTCTCTCTCTTTCTCTCTCTCTGTCTTTGGAATGCTAAGCTAGCTCCTATCAGAGTCTTGCTCAAATGTCCGCAGTTAGTTCTTCCCACCTCCCTCAGTGTTACAGCTGTTTTAGGGGAGCCCGTGAGTGGCCTTCTGCTCTCCAGGGCTTCACCTCTCTTCTTGCTCTGAGGTTTCTGCTGCCTTGGATGCCCTTCTCTCGGAATCTGCACTGCTAATGCCTCTCATCCCTTTTGTGTCTGCTCTGGGGACTTTGTCTCTGAGACCCACATCATGTAACTGTTCACACTCCTCCCAGCCCCTGCACTCTGCATCAATCTTCTCTTTTCTTATTTTTCAGAACACTTATTACTTTCCAGTGTGTAATTTAATTTACTTTTTATTATATCTATTGTTGATTCATTTTGCATGTAAAGGCACACAAAGATGAGAATCACAAGAATGGCGATATCATTTAATCTTTTCCTGAGAATCCGTGGCAGTACCTAGAATAGAGTTGGTTATTAACTTGCTCTCTCTCTCCCTCACTCTTTTTCCTTCCCCATCTGAGAGTGTTTGAGAGTCATTTTTCCCCCACACTGGAGGTTGAACCTGGGTCTAACAAACAGTGAGCTACTGCTCTATCATCGACACAAAGCCACTTCTAAATTTATCTCTGGTTAGATTTTAAACAGGGTCTCATTGCTTGACCAGGCTCACCTTGAAATTGCTCTGCAGCTCAGGAAAGTTTTGCAAGTGTCATCCTCCTACCTCAGCTTTCCAAGCAGAGCAGTAGGGATTGCAGGCCTTCACCACCAGCCTCAGCTTTAATGCTTGTCTTAGTTAGGGTTTTACTTCTGTAAACAGACACCATGACCAAGACAACTCTCATAAGGACAACATTTAATTAAAGCTGGTTCAGTCCATGATCATCAAGGCAGGAGCATGTCAGAATGGAAGCATCCGGGTAGGCATGGTACAGGCAGAGCTGAGAGTTCTACATCTTCATCTGAAGGCTACTAGCAGAATACTGACTTCCTGGCAGCTAGGATGAAGGTCTTAAAACCCACACCCACAGAGACACACCTACTCCAACAAGGCCACGCCTCCTAATAGTGCTACTCCCTGGGACAAGCATATACAAACCATCACAATGCTTAAACAAATTTTTAATGAATAAACGGTGTCATTCATCACCTCCAAAATAATTGAAAAAGAAATAGAATAAGTGAAACAGTCAATTGATCAAAGATGACAGGAAAGGAGAGAGCAGTAAACTAAAGCAAGGAAACAGACCGGCTCTGATGGATACAGGTGATAGGAACAACTCCAAACGGAACTCATTCTAATGCAGTCAAAGTCCTAGAAACAAGGCAATGAGTTATAGAGAATCATCTTTGGAAGAACCTAGAACGTGCAAATCCCAGAGGTGTCCAAAAATGTCGAGGGCAAAATAACTGTAAAAAGATGAAGGAATATTGACCAGAATAAGATGACCAATTAATAAAAGAAATAACAGGTGTAGTGGTGAAACATGCTCAGATGGTAAGGAAGAAGGACTTCTTCATGCAATTTGACATCTTTGAAATGTATAATCACCACGAACGTGAGTTTTAGAGAGGAGCCCAAGCTGCAGTTGCCTTTTTAGAACATCCTATTTTATCAGGGTGTGGCAGTGGCCCATGTTGCTGGGTTAAGTGTGTTGCCCCAGCATTGCTGATGGTCGACATTGATCACTCTGTCCCATAGAATTAACTGACCCAGAGCTCAAAGGCCACAAAAGATTTCTCAGTGATCTACCTGCCTGTGGAGATCTATAGGATGGCTTTGTGTCTCTGCACTCTTCTCCCCTCTCAGTCACTGTACCCCACGTAATCTCATATTCATTCACAAAAAGCATTTCTTTCCTGGGGATTCTTGGAGTATGGGAGATCAAAGGTAGGGAGCACATTGCAACCCATGGCCACAGAGAACATTTGCCAAGCAACCTGAAGAGACTGCTACACAAAAGCATCATTTAGGATACAAGCATCCATCCTTCCATTTGCAAGCCTACCCTCCTGCGGGAGCCACTCAGCTTCAGAGGCTCTGTGTGTGCACATTCTCTTGGCCTGTCTTTTTAATTTCCTTCATCCCTATTCTTTTGGTGATGCTGGGGATTGAACCCAGAGCTTTGTATACGAAAGCAGAAGAAATGGTCAGCTTCATTTGTCAACTTGAGACAATCTAGAATTTCCTGGAAAGCGAGTCTGGATAAGGGATTGTCTACCCTGGATTAGCTGGTGAGAATGTGTTTGGAAGAATTATTAAGCACGACAGATTCGAGGAGAAAGACCAAATCCACAATTGTCTAATTAAAGTAAGCTTTATTTAATACTGGCCAGGAAGATGAACATGGGTCAGGCCCATACCCCGGATTCCCAGAGAATGGCACTGAATTAGGTCAGTCAGGTGCCCATAAAAGCCCAAACCTCCAAGGCTATGGCGCCTCCCACCTTTGTCTAGTGGAGGCAAGCACACAAGCTGATGAGCTTCTTGCCTGTATCCTTCCTACCTGCATCCTGTGCAGTTGGGGCAAGTGACCTCGTGTACTGCAGTGAAAACACCGGACCTTCTTATGTTATGTGAACAGTAGTCCTCAGCAATCCAGGAAGTTATCTGTCCAGGGGCAGGTGTGGCTTTCACACTGTGTTAACTAAGTTAATGGACAAATGAAGACCCAGTTCACTGTGAGAAGCACCATTCCCTAGGCCTCCTAAGATTGGAGAAGTTGAGTTGATCACAAAAAAAGCAAGCAAGCGAGTGAGCATCCATGTGTTCATGTGTCTCTCTCCTCTTCACTGTGGATGTGATGTGGTCAGCTGACTCAGGTTCCTGCCTTGACTTCCCCAAAGTAGAGGACTAGAACCCAGAATAATCACTGCCTCCCTCCTTCACCCTAATTTCTTCCTACCATCTGCCGCTATATAGTCACACTCTTTCTCCCTCACTTTTGTTTTAGAACTCTTTAGAACAGACTGGTTTTCAACTTCTGATCTCTGTAGCCTACCCCAAAACCTCTAACTCAGTTTAATGTTTTTTTTTTTTTAAGATTTATTTTATGTATATGAGTACACTGTAGCTGTCTTCAGACATCTGATTTCATTACAGATGGTTGTGAGCCATCATGTGATTGCTGGGAATTGAGCTCAGGACCTTTGGAAGAACAGTCAGTGCTTTTTTTTTTTTTTT
>NW_022196896.1:132321922-132325232 GCF_008632895.1 Mastomys coucha | reverse complement strand
TGTGTAGCCCTGGCTGTCCTGGAACTCACTCTGTAGACCAGGCTGGCCTTGAATTCAGAAATCTACCTACCTTTGCCTCCCAAGTGCTGGGATTAAAGGTGTGAGTCACCACTGCCTGGCTTATATATTGTTACATATTTTATTTGTATATTATTTTTATATATTAGATATTATATGTATTTTTAGATAGTATTATATATTTTAGATATTATTATGATAGTTTAAATGAGAAATAGTCAAAAGCTCATGTATTTGAGCACTAGGTCTCCAGTTGGTGGTGCTGTTTGAGGGATAGCTAATGTGGCCTGGCTAGAGGAAACATAGTACTGGGGACAGGCTTTGAGAGCTGAGAGCCTAGCTCTCCTTCCAGCTCACCACCTTGCTCCCTGTTCTGGTCTCTCAGCTTCCTACTCTGACTGGCTGCCCCACTTTGGAGTTTTGCCCTGGAACCATAGGCTTGTCCTATAAGTTGCCCTACTCGGAGTATTTTATAACCGCATCAGAGAAGTAACAAGACAATTATATATCATTACACATTTGTATCACTTTTTACCTAAGTCAAAAGAGATTGTGATGAATGATTTGTAAAATATGTCAGGCTTCTCCCTGAATGCTCAGCGATCTGAAAAGATGAGAAAGGAAAAGAATCCACCTGAAAATGGCAGCCCCCTTGTCCCAAGGCAACCCTGCAGGGTGGTATGAAGTACCCAAGTGGGAGGTGATCAGGAGAGGGGGGCTTGCCAGAGGCTGGAGTGGAGCAAGCCCAGTGGGAGCCTGAGGTCAGGCCAATGAAGTCACTGAATATGCTACAATGCCCTGCTGGCCTAGGAAGGACTCTGGAGGCCAGAGCAGCTTTCTAATGGGCACATCAAAGGTATAGCTGCATGCTCACATCTGTATATGAAGCACAGGTATAATGGCTCAAGCTTCCTGAGGCAAAAGTCCAGCATCTTTGCTATCTGAAGCAAATATACACACAAGCGCGCGCGCGCGCGCACACACACACACACACACACACACACACACACACACGTGCATATACACACGTGCATACACATACAAACATAATCACACACAAACACACACATACACATATGCAAACACACACATAAACATACACACACAAATACCTATGCATATACACCTATATACAAACACACACACACAAACATACACACACATAATCAAACACTCACTACACATACATATATACATACATACATACACACATACAAACACATACTCATAACCACACACACCAACACATACATATATGCACATACATACAAACACACACAAGCATACACATACTACACACACACACACACACACACACAAACATACATACACATAATCAAACACTCACTACACATACATACATTCATACATACATACAAACACAAATGCACAAACACATACTCATAACCACACACACAAACACATACATATACACACATACATACAAACACCACACACAATAATACACATACTACACACACGCACATTTATTCACCTGCATTAGAAAGCTATGAGGTGCTGAACTGTTAACATTTCTCAAAAGACCATCATTATCCTGGCACAAAGTATTCAGGAGCTCTGCTCTAGAGAGGCCCCTGCATTCCCAACTATCCTTAAGGTCGCATTCACTCACAGTCAATCACTGGCTAATGCTTCATTTTAAAATCCTGTGACAATAACCTACCTAAGAAGCAAGGCTATCTTTCCATCTAAATGAAAACAAGCAGATAATGCATTTTCGATTGAAGAACATATCCAGTTAAATGATACAAGCACAGCTCATAGTCTCAGCTGTGCTTTATGAGCCCCTCCATGCCTCAGCAGTATGCTGCATGAGGACCACCAAGCCCTGCTCTGTGTTTAAGATTGAAGCTGTATTGAGGAAGTCATTCTCTGGGAATGACTTGGCTGCTCCTGTCACACTGGAATCAGCCACTGTGAAGCACTTCAAGAGACTCCCACAAGGTTGTATTCAATAACAGCCTACTCTAAATGCAGAAGAGGCTCCAGGGCCGAGCATAAGACGTCTGAGGACCATGCCTTCTCAGGTAGATTCCAGTGGCTGACAGTTGTGGAAAGGGAGACTACTTTTTGATGACTTGGCTGCCTTGAGTCGTCTGTGCTCCTGTAAGGAACCATAGCTGAACTCATGGTTTCTTTATGGTCGTCTTGGGTGCAATTGGCCTTGTGTATGTCACTGGTACTCTCCCTGGGATGAATATATTTCTTTACATCTCCCCAGGAGGACTCATGCAACAGATTAAATAGGACATTCTAAGGGAGAGCCAGAATGTTCCCTCTTGTAGCTTTCACATCCCATACAGTGACAGTATCTTTTTGTGAATGATTTAGAAGTGCGTACGAACATCTCAGGCTTACCTGGCCTTCTCTTCAGCTCAGGCGATGTCTCTTTTAAACAGCTCATCTTGTCTTTGGGGTCAAGTCCCGTCTCGTTCCATGGAGAAGAAAAATAGGAAAGCTTGCTTTTTGTTTTTAAGCCTAAGTACATGTCAGATGTCAAACTGCTGCTGGGCATGAGTAAAATCCCTCAGCACACAGTTTACCTGAAGAGTGCTGCCTCCGCTTCATGGATGAGATCAAGACTTTAAGGTCAGTAACTCATAGCCAATGTGCTGTAGGAAAAATAGACCAAGCATTGAACCCAGGACTGGAGCATCATTCAATAGTTCTGGGTCTCAACTCAATGATTTCTAAGCAGAAATGTAAGGAACCAGAGATTCTAGAGGCCTTCTAGCTTTCTACGCTTTTTTTTTTTTAAATAAAGTTTATGCTTTTTTTTTTTAAAGTTTCCTGTGTCCATTGTTGACCCTGAGACGTTTCAAGTGTTCTGAAGTAGGAGATTAGAATCAGTAGTGGAAAGACACAGTTCTTCTGCGAGAGGACCTGCTTCAAAGAGCCTTCAGTGTCTACTGGTTAAAAATAATTTGCTTGGCTTCAGGAAGAGGGTTGTGAAATGTTTTGGCAGGACTTTATGTAATTAACTTGACAGTGGTTAGCCCATTCCAAAAGAGGCTGAAAATAAGATCCCTGAATCATGTTCTATAACAGAGGATTCTCTGTTGACTTGATTCTGAATGTCATAGCCTACAACGCCTTCTGAAGAGAATCACGCCCCACCCCGTGTCCTTGGTGCTTTCCTCCAGTAAGAGCCATAGAACATTTGTTTGTCCTCTCCTCTCCTCTCCCCGGTCCTCTCCTCCCTTCCCCCTCCTCTCCTCCCCTCTCCTCCTTCCCCCCTCCTCTCCTCCCCTTTCCTCCTTCCTCCCCTTCA
>NW_022196896.1:132281814-132321898 GCF_008632895.1 Mastomys coucha | reverse complement strand
CCCTTCCTTCCCCTTCCCTCCACATCCTGTCCCTCCCCTCCCCTGCCCTCTGCTCTCCTGCCCTATCCTCTCCTTTCCCACACCCATCACATCTCTCCTCCTCCTCCTCCTCACATCTCCATTCCTCCTCTCCCTCTTCTTCTATTCTGTCTGCCATCTTTGTCTCTCTTTTCCTTGTCCCCCATCTATTTTTTGTTCCATTTCTTGCTCGCTGTCTGCTCTACTCTTTGGAAAGGTGCCCAGGGTTCAATAGCTGATTAACTTGAGTTAAACTTGACTTTTATTATGTCACTGGGGCTAATTTTGCTGGCAGTTAGGAACAGAACCTCTTCAGCCTGCCAAATATCACTCCTAGGATTTCCTTGAACCTCACAATTAGTTAATAAAAATTGCCTCACTGCAAAAAGCTTCCGCAAACCTCCTATGTGCAGGTAACACTGCTGGCTTCCCACCATCTTTCCTATTGCATCTCCCTCTTGGACGTTGCCTTCAGGAGCACAAGCACACATGCACACTAATAATAAGTGAGATATAACATTTTATTAGATAATTGAATCAAAAAGCATACCTAGGTTTTTCCCCAACTGCACAATAAATGACACTGTCAATAACAAGACAGGAGTGGCATCCAGCATAGGACAGGCACAGCACTGTCACTACGAGGCTCTGATGACAGGTTTTACCCCATTGTGCCCTCCCGCAGACACTGCCTTCCAAGCTCCCAACCCTGTAAGTAAAGGCAGAATTTATGAGTTTGAAGATAAGGTGTGTTAAGTATGAACACCTCCAGACAAGATGAGAGCTAGTCCTTGGTCCAGCCTCAGCTTTCTTGACCCTGACCAATTGCTAAGCTAGGAGGATAGCTGAGACTTTGGGACAGGCCTGGGATATATAGTAAGTTCTGTGCCAGTCTGAACTACAGGGTAAGACCTCTGAAATGAGGGGGAGGGGAAGAAGCAGGAGGAAGGAGACGGGGAGGGGAGGAGGGAGTAGCCAAGCCTGGCCACATAGCAAGTGCCTCTTTTATACTGTTCATGGGTTCCGTTACTTTTATTTGATGCGTACGAAGGTTTTGACTGCACAGGGCATGTGCCTGAGAAGGCCAGAAGACAGTCTTAAATCCCATAGAACTGGAGCTGCGAGCTGCTGTGTAGATGCTGGGAACTGAATCCCAGACCTCTGCCAGAGCAACAAATGCTTGTGAGCACTGAGCTGTCTCTCCAGCCTTGCAGGCGCTACTTAACTGTTTTTGAGGGACTAAAGGGGCCACGTGTGGGGAACTCACCTCAGCTCTCGCCTGACCAACCTGGACATTTCCAACTCATCCTTTTACTTTCTGTTCTGTGCATCTAACCGGCTTACCCCAGGTCAACCACATTGCCTCATTCACAAAAGCTGTTATAATGGGCTGCAGCATAGACACACATTTTTTCTGTATGATTAAAAATAATTATTATTTATGAACAGAGATGATGAATAGATGGGGATTCATTGTGCTACTCTGACACATCTTAAAAAGGTGAAACTTTGTCATTACTCACAATAACATTAAAATAATTAAAACTGACTAAGGCCCAAATGATCTTTTTTTTTTTTTCAGTTTTCTTTCAGTTCTTGCCCCTTACAGATACAGTTTGTATGTAATTCCAGTCCTTTCCACAGTTGTCTTGAAGTGTGGCGTGCCTTCGTTCTGTTAACTAACAGGCAGTCATTAAATCTCAAGTGACTCTCAAGACAGCAATGTCCATGGTGGTAGCACTGACAGCTGCCAATCAATCACAGGCCTCCAACGCTGGGCCTCTGTTGTGCACAATTTATTCCTTTTTCATTATTGCTTTTCATTTATCTATCTTTACCATGATCATTAAAGTGTGTGTCTGTGTGTCTGTGTGTATGAGACTGTGTTGTGTGTGTGTGTCTGTGTCTCTGTGTATGTGTGTGTCTATGTTTCCTGTGGGAGGGTCAGAGGACAGTTTACAGGGATCAGGTCTCTCCTTCAACTATGTGGATTCTGGGGAATCCACTCAAGCAGACAGGTTTGGCGGCAGACATTGTGCCCACTGGGCCACCATGCTGGTCTCATGTGCTCTATTTCTAACTTCTAAAACAAGCTGCTGAGGTGCCCTAAGCACATAGCATGCCCAGGCCACACAGCTCAGAGGAGCAGTCCTCTCTACCATCAGCACATAGCCATGGCTGCTCTCCAAGCCTCTTCCATGCCCGGCTGTGGAGCTCTCTCACCTCCCCTCATTCACATCTCCTGGCCATTCCAAATTGTTAGTGTTTATATCCATGTTAGTCTTATATCTCTCTGAAGAGGAAATGGAGAGTCAGAAGTGCTAAGTGGTCGGACTAAAGTCACCAACCTGAAAGTGGGAAGATTATGAATCAGGCCTAAGTTCTCTGACTTTAAAGCCTAATTCTTTAATATATTTATTAAATAATTCTTTTGTGCATGTTTGGGTGTATGTACATTCTTATTGGTATAAGTGTGTGAAATTTTGCCTGTGCATGTGCTCATGTGTGTGTGTGCTGTGTGAGTGTGTGCTGTGTGAGTGTGTGCGTGTGCTGTGTGTGTGTGTATGAGTGTGTGTGTGTGCTGTGTGTGTATGTGTGTGAGTGTGTGCTGTGTGTGTGTGTGCTGTGTGTGTGCTGTGTGTGTATGTGTGTGTGTGAGTGTGTGCTGTGTGTGTGTGTGTGAGTGTGTGTGTGTGCTGTGTGTGTGTGTGTGTGTGAGTGTGTGTGCTGGGCCTGAGATTTCACTGGATCTCTTTCTGGATCACTCTCTACCATATTTTTGAGATGAGGTCTCTCACTGATCCTGGAGGTCACGGGTTGGACCAGACCCGCTGGCTTGGAACACTGAATTTCTTGCTTCTTCTTCTCAGTGCTAGGGTTCCTGCTGTCCACCGCCACAGCTGGTTTTTTCCCTTAAGCATTGGGGATCCTAACTCAGGACTCCATGCTTGTGTATCGCAGACTTTACCAGCTGATCTGGCTCCCCAACCTTTGAAGCTTGATTGGAATCCCTTGATCTCTGAACTCTCCCATTCTATGTTCTCCTTTTGTACCCCTGCAGGCAGACGAGCTTCCTCTGTCACTGTCACACAGACAACCCCTGTCATGAAAACCATCTTGAGGACCTTGGAGAGTCTTGGAAAGAGATTCCAACTTGGAATTTATCAAGCCTAGGAGTAAGATATAAACCGTGTATGTCATCAGCTCTTAGGAAGGTCTAAATCCCAGAGAAATTTTATAACTGGCCTCTGTTTCTCTGCCTTTTAACAAAAATAGTATCTAATTTAGCCATTCATCGGTTTATGTCCTAATATGTCACACCAGGTGCTAAGCTCGTGAAAGGAGCCCCAGTCTTCAGCAAAGCTCTGTCCTTGGTCTAAGGGTTTGGTAGAGTCTGAATGCTCTTAAACTCATGACCTTGCTTTCCAAAATAAACTCGATGTGCAGAATGCTGATTTGGTTTCTGATTACTCTCCCAATCCGTAATCAACATGCCTTTTCATATTTGTTTATTTATTTTACTGACTTATTTTGCAATGCTGGGGATCAAACCCAGGATCCTGTGCATGGCAGGCAAGCACTCTACCATCCTGGCTCACGCCCAGCCCAAGCTTAGCGCTGTCAATCAAAGCATGTGCTCTTCTGGATCAGACCCAAGGAAGTTCTGTTCCGCTTGCTCATGGCTCAGAGGATAAAGAGGAGGGTGCAAGCAAAGGTAGCCTGGGCCAAGGCCAGTCCAGGGAGGAGGGGCTTCCCGGGAGGAAGCTTCTGGCTCGTGAAGTGCATCTCCTTCCAGAAGCAGCGTTTTTTAAAAGGTAAACTGAGTTGGGGAAGATTCCATAGAACTCTGGCTAGTAAAGATGAAGACCTGTGTTTGTCAGGTGTTGTCCCAGCCCTAGTGACTTCTGTGCCTTTCCATGACAGGCTGGTGCTGTGAGATGCCTGATTCCAGAGGGACGAGCATTCCTTACTGTGGCTCTTCTGTTTTCCTAAACACATAGGTATGTATGTACAGGTGTGTGTGTGTGTGTATGTGTGTGTGCACGTGTACAGCATATGTATGTGTTCATGTAGGTCTGTACAGGTGTGTAACACACAGGTGTGTGTGTATGTGCAGTATATGTATGTTTGTGTGGGTATGTACAGGGGTGTGTGTGCACATTCAGTATGTATGTGTTCATGTAGGTCTGTACAGGTGTGTGACATACAGGTGTGTGTGTATGTGCAGTATATGTATGTTTGTGTGGGTATGTACAGATGTATGTGTGTGCACATTCAGTGTATGTATGTGTTCATGTAGGTATGTACAGGTGTATATGTATGTGTGTATATGTGTGTGTATATGTGTGTGTATGTATGCAGTGTATGTATGTGTGTAGATAAGTACAGGTACATGTGTATATGCAGTATATGTGAGTGTGAATGTAGATATGTACAGGTGTATGTGTGCATATGCAGTGTATGTATGTATTTATATAGGTATGTGCAGGTGCATGTGTATGTGCAGTATATGTATATGTCTTGTTGGTATGTACAGGTGTGTGTGTGTGTGTGTGTACATACGTATAGGTGTGTGTGCCACACAGGTGTGTGTGTATATGTGCAGTATATATATGTTTGTGTAGGTATGTATGTATGTGTGTGCATGTGCATGTGCAGTGTATGTATGTGTTCATGTAGGTATATACAGGTTTATGTGTATACGTGTGTATGTCTGTGTATATGTGTGTCTGTATGTAGTGTATGTATGTGTTCGTGTAGATATATACAGGTACATGTGTACTTGCAATATATGTAAGTGTTCATGTAGTTCTGTACAGGTGTATGTGTATGTCTGTATATGTGTATATGCAGTGTATGTATGTGTTCATGTAGATATGTACAGGTTGTGTGCAGTATATGTATTTATTCATGTAGGTACATACAGGTGTGTGTGTCCGTGTGTGTGTGCACTATATGTATGTGTTCATGTATGTATGTACAGGTGTGTGTGTGTGTGTGTGTGTGTGTGCCACACAGGTATTCATAGACATGAGTGTAAGTGCATGTGGAGTCCAGAGGACAAAATTAGACATTTTTCTTTATAGCTCTTGATCTTAAAAATATTTCATGAATTTGTCGTATGTATATGCTTGTATGTGTGTGAGTTGCAGACATGCATGGACACGTGTGTATGGAGGTCAGTTGTTGCAGTCCGTCTTGAGGCAGCTTCTGTTTGCTGCTGGGCTTCATACCCCGTGCTGCCCCTCTTCCTACAGATGTGCACCGTGATGGCTTTCCCATAGTTCCAAAGGAATCAAATTCAGGGTATCAGGCTCGCATGGCTAATACCTTTACCCGACAAGCCATTTCCCTATGTCTCCACTTTAGTTTTTGGAACACGGCTTCTCACTGACCATGAAGCTCACCGCTCCAGTTCTACTGCCTCCAGGGCAAGGGGGACAGATGCAGACCTTTGTGCCTGCCTTGTCTGTGGGTGCTGGAGATCTGAACTTGGGACTTAATGATTATGTGGCAGCTCTCTACTGAATGAGCCACTTGCCCAGCCCCAAATCTATTCTTTTACAAAACAATAAGAAGAATAAGAATAAGAATAAGGAGAAGGAGAAGGAGAAGAAGGAGAATCTGACTCCAGTGGTGTGCTTTAGACAAGGCTTGTTTCCCAGTGGTGCACACTGGAAACTGTGCCAGGAGGGGAAGTGATGGGAAGCACCATGGACGGTTAAGATGTGGAACGAGCTAAAGGCCCTGATGTCAATGGGGGCACAGCCCCAGCAGGATGGCCTGAGGTAGTTAAGCTGGAAGTACGTCATGAAATCCAGAGAATCTCACTTCCTGCCTCACCATGTGGGGTCTGGGAATTCTAACAGACTTGCTGGGCAAGTGCGTTGATCTTGGGTAAGGTCTCTCAGATACTCCCACCCCCAAACAATGTGTTTTTTTTTTTTTTTTTGTAAATAGATGTTTTGTTATTTTAAATTTGGGAATTGCTCCAGATATTTACACAAGCTGCTATTTTACGCTTTAATCATTTTGGTTTTATTTCACTTCAGATTTCCTTTAATTGATTTTTTTCATACATCAGAGCAATACTCAGTTAGAAGGTTACAGAAATGCAGTTAAAATGAGGGTGTGCTCAGCATCTGTCTTTGGCCTCCTTGGGGTTTAAAGCCAATCTTGTTACAGAGTGGAATTCCTAAAAAATCTTCAGCAGTGCTTCCTTATAATTTCTTTCACCCTGAAACCCACCAGGGAGCATTTAAAAAGTCTCTTTTGGCGACAGCCAGATGTGTGAGCTCTGTCAAGGACCCCAATACATGACTCCCTGACTGCTTATTACACAAAGCCAGTGTCACAATCACTGTCCCAACTTGCTGTCCATCGCTGTGACAGAGACACTGGGACCAGAAATATCTTGTGGAGAAAAGTCTACTGGGTTTATTTTATCTTTCCACTTGCACCACAAGGGGGAGTTAGGACAGGAACTCAAACCAAGAACCCTGGAGAAACACTGCTCAGCCAGCTTTCTGATAGGCACCCCCTGCCAAGGGCTGGCATTGGCCACAGTGGCCAGCTTTCTGATAGGCACCCCCTGCCAAGGGCTGCCATTGGCCACAGTGGGCTGGATCCTCCCACATCTATCATTAATCAAGACAATGCCCCCAGAGATTTCCCTACAGATCAATCTAATGAGTGTGGGTGTTTTCTCAATTGAGATTTCTTCCTCTCAGATGACCCAAGCTTGTGTCCGCGGATCAAAATTTTGCTAGCACAGTCATTAAAATGAAAGCTTTCTTGGATTTTCTTGTGCTTTTTCTGGTCAATGGCTTGAATCTGAAATATCCCGCACAAGTTCATGTGGTTGCTACTTGGAGGTACCGTTTTGAGAGATGGTGGGAATGTTGGGATATTTTACCTAGTTAGCAAATGTCAGGCCACAGGGACAAGATTCTAAACTCACAGACTGCCTTCCCTTCTGACTCCAGTGCTCTGCTGTCTTAGCCCAGTGAGCTGAGGAGCCCCACCAAATAGTCTTCACTGCCCTGAACTCCATCCAGCCTTCCCACCATGATGGGCTGTGCCCGAATTCTTCCATAGCATGGATTAAAATATAAATCTCTCATCTCAACGGCTAGAAATGGACTTCCACATTGCCACCAGAATCCGAACTCACTGTGGAGCTTCACGGAGCAGGAAGGGGCCCTGGACACCCACAGACAGACAGCATGCTTCGCCGATGAGGAAACCAAGACCTAGGACCATCAGTGTCTAAACTGTGCACACTAAAGTTTTCTGAATTTTTTTTTTTTTTACTTTGTTCTTCTTGGTTCTATTGCAGAGAGAGTGTGCAGGGCTCATGCCTAATTCCATTATTCCTATGGTGTAGAAATAGCATGGTCAATGTTGATGCTCTTCTAGAGCTTCCTCATAGGGCTTGAAAACAAGGAGCCATGTTCCTTCTTCTCCACACGGCTAAGCCTGAAGCCCTTTTCCTCTTTCCTGCCTGGGCTAGGGAGGTCTGCATCTTCACTTTGTTCCTGGCCATCCACTTGATCCTGGACACTAAGTTGATTCTGCCTAAATAACTTGGCCTTTCTCTGACCAAGCCAGCTCAGTCAGTCAACAGGGTCTCAAGGGAGGGAGTGAGAACTGAAAAAGAAAAAACAGACAAAATTGTAACATGACTCCATCCCATATTGAGGCTGAAACAGGTTTCTTTTTCTCCAGTCTGCTTTTATATTATTCTAGGTACATCAAAAAAACAAGGTCAGTTCTTAAATCAAAGACAAAGTACTCATGCAAAGTAGCAAACAAGGAGATCACATAAGACAGTAATTAAGTAAAGTAGTAAGTGAAAGGATTCACACAAGGCAAGAATTCAGCAAAGCAGTAAACAAAGCCCCATAGTCACTGTTTCTAATATTCTTATCTGAACCCATTGCCTTGTCCAAGCCCAGTGACAAATGTCAACTTCCTAGAAGCGGCACCAAAAGCTCTCAACATCCCTGTCTTTGTTTCATCCTCTTCAAACTGCCGATGATTGAAACAGCTGTTCTCCGCAGGTGTGTGCAGCATGCCCCGACTCTCACACGGTTAACATCCAGTGAACGCTGACTATCAGGAAATGCTCACAAATGCTGTTGGGAAAGTGTACTAACAGGAAAGATAGCTGGCCATTATGAGGAAGAAAGCTGTCACAACCCATCCTGGCTCCTGTTAGTCCTCAGGCTGGGGTGCCTCAGCCGGATGGAATCTTGTGAGAAAAGATGGAATGCATTACTTTTAAGCAGCAGTTCTGGGTTGTTTTATGAGATTTACACAGACAAAACACTGCTTGGTCCTAAATCTCAGGCTAAAAAATCTATCCACACTATTGGTTGTTTCCCTCTAACTAATAGCCCAACACCCAACCTCTCATACAAAGAACTGCCAAAGTCTCTGTCTCCCTCAAGGAGCCTCAGGGCTAATTCAGTGCACTGAGGGCAGGTTCTGCAGCACCAGTCGGAGACAGAAGCAGCATCCCATAGCATGGTTGCCCTTCCTGCCCCAGGAAGGCCCCCTCAGCAGGCACAGACGTGGACTTGCAGGCTTCTGGGTCGCTCCCAGGTAGAATCTTGCCGGGAGCAAGATGCCCTGGGTTGGTGGGCAGCTGGGCAATGTCAGGGTCCCAGAGCAGCATCTATAGGTTATCTGGGTTGGGACCAGCAAGAACCATGCACTCCTAGGCCAGCCAACAACATTGCCAGACCCTTCCTCAAACTATATCATCACTGGGCTAGCCCTTCTCTTTCCATTCATAGAAATGGATAATTTTCAGTATTTTCCACTTATACAAAGTTTCCATCCCTACCCAAGCACATTAGCTTTCCAGTGCTGCCAGAACAGGAACTAGATGGCTCAACCACAGAGGTTTGCTTTGCTCACTGATCTGAGGACAGAACGCACTGAACTCAGGTGCTCCTCCTGGTGCTCCTCCTCGGAGGCCTCTTCTCAGCTTACAGAAATCTGTCTTCTCCTTGGGTCCTCATGTGGCTCTGCCACTAAGTACATTCTGAAGGGTCAGGGTTTTGATTATATGAACTTTGGGAGATAGACTTCAGCAATCTAAAAAGACCAACCATGAACCCTGCACACTTAGGGTAGAATTAGCTTTCAGAGAGAGAGAGAGATTCAGAGAAAGACAGAGACAGAGAAAGAGAGGCAGAGTCAGAAAGACAGAGACAATGAGACAGACATACAGGGAGACAGACATTGATAGAGACACACAGAGAGACAGAGACATAGTCAGAGAGACATAGACAATGAGACAGACACACAGAGAGACACACAGATAGAGACACCCAGAGAGACACAGAGAGAGAGACAGTAAGAGAGACACAGAGAGAGCCAGATATAGAGAGCCAGATTGAGAGAGACAGAGACAGAGACAGAAATGGTAGGTAGCCAGAAAATGGCACTACCCATGCAGAATAATGAGTGTCCTGTGCTTGAAGTGTCTGCTCTGTCATTTCACAGAGGGACCAGAGCTCCTGTAGTTACAACAGTAGGGAGGGAAACTGACCCTCCTCACTAAGTCACCCAGGGAGGCACAGTGAGAGCCTCTGCCTTGGGCAGGGGCCAAGTGTCCAGGCAGCTTTTGCTATTTTTTCACCAGCACAGTTCATTGACACTTGCAGTGGGCACAGTGACAACATCCGATGAGCCCTGGCTCTGGAAACCTAACTCCACCTATAGCGCCCAGGCAGGCTGCAATAGCCACTCTCTCTGGGATCAGTTCCCTCAGCCAGGGATCGCTGTTGGTGCGGTCAGCAGTACTTTTCTACTTTGTTTCTTTTTCTGGCTGCATTTGTTAATCACCCTGCTCAACTGTGATACCAAAGAAGAGCCGAGAGAGCAGTTATATGAAACCGCCCTGTAACCTGTGAGCACATACCAGGTCAGTAATGCTCCAGCGGAATGACAGTGACAGCTGTCTTGTGGCGCACAGAGGGAAGCGAGCAGTTCTGTTTGGAAGCCTCAGAGACAAGGGGATCATTACAGCCTGCTGTCCACTCAGAGAGAAACCACCGCACCACACCCCCAGAAACAGGCACAGCTCTCCTGCAACCAAGCAGGTTTCTGACTCGGTCATCCGCAAGGCCTGGCAAGACAAGCTCTATCCATGCGAGGATCCCCCGGCCATATTCTGTCTTCACTTCCACACTGCCATTGCCCACCACAGTCTGACGTTTGGGAGCTCAGGCAGGACCCACATCTAACCTTGAAGGAGGAAAGGAAGACCCAATGGGGCCCAGACAGTCCAGGGCCAGCTCCAATGACAAGGACCCCAAGAGGCTTTTGGTGGGGAAGAGGCAGAAGTTCTCTTCGTGGGACGATACCCTGCTCTTGGGGAAGGACCCACGGTCCCTGCTGAAGCGTGGCATGCGGCACGTCAGCTTCAGCTTAGTCACAAAAGGGATGACAGACATCCCAGACTTTCTGTGGGGTTTGTTGGAGGTCCAGAAACTCAACCTGTCCCACAACCAGCTCCGAGTTCTTCCTCCTGAGGTGGGCAGGCTGACCCGGATCGTGGTCCTAAACTTGTGTGGGAATTGCCTCAAGAGTCTCCCAAGAGAAGTCAGCCTCCTCCAGAGCCTCAAGGTCCTATTCCTCAACATGAACTGCCTGGCGGAGGTGCCAGCCGAGCTCAGCCTGTGCAGGAACCTGGAAGTGCTGAGCATGTCACACAACTGCCTGTCCCAGCTCCCAGCCAGCTTTGCGGACCTCTCCAGACTGCGGAAGCTGAACCTCAGCAACAACTACTTCGCTCATATCCCCCTCTGTGTCTTCTCGTTGAAGGAACTGGATTTCTTGCATGTGGGCTCCAATCGCCTAGAAAACATCGCTGAGAGCATCCAGTGCTTGGTTAGCTTGCAGATCTTCATCGCAGAGAGCAACAACATCCACTCCTTCCCCCGGTCGCTCTGTCTGGTCACCAGCCTAGAGCTGCTGAACCTGAACAACAACGACATCCAGACCCTTCCGGATGAGCTCTACCTGCTCTGCAGGCTGGGGAGGATTGCATGGAATCCCATGGACAAAGGGCTGCACATTTCCCATAATCCTTTATCCAAGCCCCTGCCGGAGCTGGTGGAGGGGGGTCTGGAGATGCTCTACAGCTACCTGAAGGACAAAAAGCACAACTGAGGTGGACAGCAGAAGCATGGACATCAGACATAGGACACGACATGGGTCAGCTCATGTGGATTCTGTTAGCTGGGGTCCTTCTCTAGTTTAAGGTATTTAATGTTAGTGTCTGTCAATGCTGGGCTCCCATTTGCTAAGTTGCTGTGGAGCCCTGGACCAGGTGAGACATTTGCTTTTAACCTTGTCTGACCTTAGTATCCTGGTATCTTTGACCAAGAAAATACGTTCATCTCACTCAAAGTGTGACTTGAAGCAGGCTTTTGGGTTTTACCAAAAGGAACAAACTACTCTAGCAGTGAGGCTTAGCTCTCCGTAACGTGAATGATAAGTCAAACTTGACATAATTCCAAGATCAAATATATACTTCTATGTCCTGTGTGCTAAGTGTGGTGGGAAGGGCGGGAATCGTGTGCTTTCAGGTGTTTCCACTCCAACCAGTCACCTTCAGCGAGGTGAGGCGGCAAGAGCAAGACAAGTTCCTGTGTCAGCCCCAAGCAGGCTTCCTTCAAGACAAAAGGGTAAGGAGAAGTGGGCTCAGTGCTGTCTGGGACCAAAACAGGCAAAGCTGTCCCTTCAGCTTTGGGGGAAATGATCATAGGAACTATTCCTCTAAGACGCCTATGGGATCTGTATCGGGCTATCCATGGTTGTGTGTGCTGGTGACAACCGGACGGCACCGTGGCTTTCAGGGAATAAACATGATGGTCTCAGTGTGGAGCCTCAGTCTTCTTTCCTAGCCCCTCCACCAACAGTCGTCCTCTCTGCTTTCACTATTCTCTCAGAGGCAAGGTAAGCCATAGGGGAGCACATCCAAAAGGTGGGGATGAGGATGTGGTGAGGACAAGCCACACGCACAAAGTAATTACCCTTGAAAGTTTCGGGGAGGGTGACTATTCACCACTTGAGCTTCACATAAGGATATGTAAGCAAATGAGGTCCTAAGCTGGTCTTTGTATTGATTTTAAGAGGATACAGCTGTTAGCCAAACGGAGGCAAGGGCAAGCCTTGACTGTGAGCCTAGGTCACATGATCACACCGTCCTGCGGCAGCTGGATGACTCCGGATGTCAATATTAAAGAGTTAGAACAGAGGGACAAGAGAGATGGAGCTTGTTCTTGCAGAGGACCTGGGATCTGTTCACAGCACCCATATGGTAGTTCAAAACTATTTGTAACTCCAGTTCCAAGAGATCAGATGTCTTCTGGCGTCCTCTGGCACCAGGCATGCACATGGTGCACACACATACACATAGGCAAGACACTCAAACACATTAAATATATATATATATATATATACATATATATATATATACACATATATATGCATACACATACACACACACACACACACACACACACACACACACATATATACCCACAAGTCCACCCAGAGCAGACTCTTCTGATTTCTTTGCATATAGTTTATAGAAAATAGTGACAACAAACAAACAGCAAGTTCTAGGGTCTGAGATAGCTGGTCAGACTTTTAGAGTTAATTTCATATTAATGCTTTTAGTTCAATTGAATCAAACTTTTATAGACCCTTCTCAAAGCCACAACCTGAGGCTGAGGCTCCGAGAGAGATGACATCCTGTGCTTTCTACCAAGGGGGTCAAAGTTAGCCTTCAACAAGTGTGCTAAGCTGAGATCCCCATGAAGGGAGAAGACCAAGACCCTGGCTTAGCTTGCCTTGAGTCTCAGAGCGTTGGTAGCAATGTGAAGCAAGCTCAGAGGACAGGTGGAGTGATGAATCAACTTCTCCTTGCCCTGCCTGCAGCCGTCTAACCTGAGCACCCCTGCCTTCTCGCTCTCCTTGCATAGGAAGGGCAGTAAAACAGCAGGGCAGGGGTGCTGCCAAGTTCCAAGGTAAGCTCTTGCCATGTGCAGCTGCCTTCCTTTTCCCAAGAGATGGGGTGGGGGGGCGGCGAGTGAGGTTCACAAACTTACAGTAACAAATGATTGTCTACCCAAACAAACTCCAATGACAGTTTTCCCATGCACAAAAGAAGAAAGCCAGCCCTGCTGCTGATAATTAGACCCCACTTGCCATTAACACATCTGCACAGGCACTCCTCTCTTGAGTGCTGCAAGTAGATCTCACCTGTGTCTCTTGGAGGCCACTCAGGAAGCCTCCTCCAGCCCAAGGGGAGTAACGGGAGACCTGCAGCTCTCAGCCAGCCGGTGTTGGCACACTCCAAAATCCCCACCCGCTTTGCTTTATTGGAGCCAAGACTATTTAAAAACATCAGAGGAATTCTCACTTGACCTCCTGACTCAGTGGGAAATTACAGGGCGAGCTCTCCAGAGCCGGGCAGGTCATTCACTGAAGCTTTGGGCTGAAGTGTGTGCAGCTGTCAGGCAGGCCCGGGCGGGCTTGTGCAGGACCATGCCCGTGAGTGTCTCTGCTGTGGACAGCTTTGGCTCACACTTAGCTTTCATGACCTTGCTCTGAGCAGAGACATTGATGAGGCCAAGGGCTCCGTCCTCATCCTGCTGAGAGATCATTTTATCTCCTCTGCCGCCTTCTCAGCCATTTGATCCCACACCGCTCCACTCCTGGGAAAGGATCTACCATATTTTGAAGGTGACCTATGAGCTCATTGTACTTTTTAAAAGGGGAAAAAAATAATTCGGTTGCCAGCTTCTGCTGGAACCTTTCAGAAGTATAGCAGTGAGGTTTTTTTCTCTGTTAAACACTGGGGAACCACAAAAGCTGAGCAGTTTGCCCAACGTGCTTTAGATATTGATTCTTTGTAAATACTTCTTTTTATTGATAAAGGGAAGTGCTGAGCCAAATCCCAGCTAATGGGCTCAGTTATTCAAAATTCTAGTGTGGAGGGACGATAACCTCTGTCTCTGTAGTCTAACTCCACGTTTACTGACTGTCTGTGGAACGCCTCTCGCCTGTCATGGCTCCCACACTTCCACATTCAAGTAAATTGCAGGTGTTTGAGAAACTCTCAGAATCAAAGCGCTGAGGATGACTGCACTGGTTGTGGAGCTCATGCTGTCAAAGAATAGGAACTAATTGGTGCTTGATGTGGTGAGTCAGTCGGAGGCTCCATTCCCGGTAGTGTTGTGTTCTGAGTCTCTGGGCTCTCAGGGCGCAGGCGCACCGGCGTTCACTCGAAAATACCTTTTGAAGCAGTTGCCACGTATGAACACACAATTAAGCAAAAACCCTATGCTCCTAAGAAAGGAGGACGATTGAAAAGACACATCTGTTTGTGGAATAATAGCGCTAAATACACAGCAGAAAGAGAAACCGTAGTCATCAGTAAGCTTGTTGACTTAATTCATGGAATATAGAAGCGATACTCCATTCTTGGGCTTTAGTTAATACACTGACTCTTCAGGAACCAAATACAGAGTGACTTCAGGACAGCACACCTGGATTACAGCGTGAACATGTCCTGTATTGGGAAACAGAAAATGTGTTACAGATATCATCATCTAAAGGGATGGCTGATAAAAAGTAGCTGGGTTTTCTTTTTTTTTCCCCTGTAAGCAATGAGTATCTACATTTTGGAGATAAGTCTCTGAGAGGCCTCAAAGCACTAAGCGAATGTGCGTTTTAAAAGCCAAGCAAGAGGGAAAGGATGAAGAAAGGACTTGTCCCTGTAAACATGTTCTGATGTTGGTAGTCAGAGACCACAGGACAGGTGAACCCTACAGGACAGGTGCCTATTGACATCATACAGGCAGGCCCAGGGTGACTCCCCCCTCAGCCGCCCAGAATCACTGAGATTCTGGTTAATGGCTAAAAAATAGAGGGCAAGTTCGGGAAATTATCTAAAAAAGATGCAAATAGGAAGGCAAAGACATAAACCACTAGATTAGACTAACGTGGAAACACCTGGGAGTGATGGTGTTTATGTCTACTTTCTAAGTGTCCCAGGGCTAACCTGCTGTCTCAGAAGTTCTCTTCAGCTTTCTATAACACACCCCAGGAGAAAGAAAATCTCCAGTTTGCTTGTCATGTGCATCAGGACCCTTGATGCCATTTCTTAATCATGATGAATCCAAGAACACAGAAATATGACCCTTCCGTGCACTTTAAGAAAACAAAATAAGCTTCAGAGAAACATAAAAGCTATTAAAAACAGTGATGGGGCCATCTTGACCTTGTACGGGAAAGAACTCCCTTCAAGTGTCTCTTTTAAGTTACACATCAGGTTACATGCTAAATCCGAAGGATTGCTAATTAAAAAAATAGAGACAGCGCAGTAATAAAAAGGGGAAGCAGAGAGGGCCCATAATGAATCTGGAAGAGCTTGGGCATCATTAGGGCCAGCATAAGTGAAAGCTATTAGCATGAAGCTTGCTTCGCAGATTTTTTTTAGTAGTGTCCTAGGAATCTATTTACAAGGAGACGACATATTTCCTAAGGCTCCTTATCTTGGTAGAGGGCAGAAAATAAAAGGCGAAGTGGAGTTGGAGCAGAGCATGCTCCTGTACTAGAGGAAGTATACTTCATGGATCCTGGTGCTGGTCTTGGCTCTAACAGCGAGGGCCAGAGCTGCCGAGGGAAGGACACACAATCGCCCGTATTCCTTGGTCTTCAGGGCTTGAGTTCCTCAGACATCAACTTGATGACCATGCCACTTTAGGAAATCCCCACACTCATAAATGCCATGCTCACTACACTATGCACCCACCCAGCAGGGGGGTTCAAAGAGCTTAGGACAGAGGCAAGCATGTTAATGGCTCAGTTCCTGCTCTACACCTGTGTGCCCTGAGACTGAGCAGATGTTAGGGTCATGAAGATGGTTGGCTTCCACCCCAGGTGCTCTTGTAGTACCAGGGAAATGTTGGTGACCCCCCAAAATAACAGACGGGAGTCAATCTGACGTCTTTATTCTTTTCGAGCTAGCTCAGGCCCCTCCAATGCACCGCTGTCACCCAGGATGGTTTTGGTGGTGGGAGAGCCCTGAATGTCTACTGGGGCAAGACTTTATAGTATGCAGCAAGTAGGGGGTGAGTGTGAAGGCAATTGGAAAGGCCCTGTGGCCTTTAACATAATTGGCTGGCTCTGGGAGTCATATCATAAACTTAATTTCTGTTCCCTTCTGCATTGGTGGTCGTTAGACAGGGGTTGGGCTTGTAAGGGGTTGGGGGTGCAGGTTTGTTGGGAGAATAACCTGGAGACGCTGGTCTTGTTGGGGATTAGCTTAGAGACTGGAGCTAGGCTTGGGTTTTTTGGTGGGTGGAGGAGGGCAACTTGGAAACTAATGCTAGGTGCCAGTCTGTTAGTTTACCTGAGTTCAAACTTAGGTCAGGTTCTCTAAAATGAAGTCTGAACTTAAAAGATTTGGCCTCTCACTCTCAGGTCCATGGGCAAAGAAGGTGAGACTTGCCTAAAAATGCACCACTGAGGTAGAAACTGCCTAAGAGATGTGTAGAGAGTATAGAATCTTTTGGGGGGTTGAGGAGGGGATGGACAAAAGGTGGCAAGGGTGTGATGTCACCAAACAGTGTTGGATCCATGTAGCCAACATGACTACACTTGTTTTGCTTTGTCTGGATGGAAAAATCTATAAATCTCACTCTCCTAATGCAGGTCCACTTTATAACTTCCTTCATGTTCTTTGTCCTTTTCTCTTTATCTCAGATTCAAGGTGTTGTGCCACATGGAGAGAGACGAGGGACTCTGTCCTGAGAGAAACAGGTGCTTCTGAGCCCTTCAGTTGCTAGATTATGAGCTGACATAAAAGGACTCAGGTTGTCAAAGGTCTTAGATGTTGACTTCTCATCAGAGTCTCCTGTGAGATTTGCATAAAAGAATAATCTGAACCTTTACAGGAGAGATTGGGAAATAGTTGGTCCAGGTAAGACCCACACTTTTCACTCTGTAAAGACTCCATAGCTTGTGATTCTGTTGCCCTCTCTGGGCCAACAAATGATGATGTCAGCTCTCACATAGAAGGCCAGCTGAGAGGCTGCTCAGCTGGAGAGGCTAGGGGAACATGACTGCCAAGGGCCAAACAGGAGGAAGGACAAATGACTCCAGAACTCATGGAATGCGACCCACAGGTTACCATAGCCACGTGGGTGAGCCAGGTGTGGAAAGGCTTCAAGGAATGTGTGTCCTGAGGATTTCATGCTGGTGTGGAGTTCTGCTCTGCTTGTTGCCCTCACATCCCCCTTAATCTAAGAATTCTATGAAAACTCTAAGGGGGCTTCCATCCCCTCTCTGGGCAATATCTCTGGCACTCACAGTAATATGGCTTGATCTCTTTCAGGCACTGCTGCTGGAATAGACCAATGACTCAATTACCACCCTAGAGAAGAACTTAGAGATGTAGATTGTCAGCAATGACCACCAACTTAGAACACATGGAAAAATAAAATTGCTAGTGAAGCTAGGTTGAGATGTTTTTGCTACTGGCTTTGATGTAGAAAATCTTAGGGAACAATTTAAAGTTCAGAAAGGCATGCTCTTATTAGTGAAGCTAGGGACCCTTTATGGTCAGGGAACAAGAACAACGGCAGCAGTGGCTGTCGGGACTTTCACTGAGGCTGGACTGGTCTTGATTTCCTATACCTATTTTTACCCTCAACTTCCTGATATGATTTAATAAGAATTGCTGATGAGTAGATACGCATTGTGAGGACTTAAATAGACAGGACTGATTTTTATATAAAAGTTTAGGTTTGAAATTCTTTTAAGATTTTTACAAGATTACTTTTAAAGATAAATAGTAAAATAATTCATCCTTTCTTTGTAACCACAAATTGCTGCCTGCCAGTAAGAGAAAATGTTCAAGAAAACTTCCTTGCTTGCTTACACTTTGTTAGTTTATAACAAATTGCATAGTTAGAAAGGTACGTGGGTTTTTCGGAATAACTCATTTTCTTTACCTGTATTACATAATGTTATTTCTTGTAAAGGTATTGGGGAACACACTGTTTTTTCATAATCATTTACTAGAAGAAAACTAAAACATAATCACATTGTAATTTTACACTGCTTGAAAGATTTTGCTGGGATATATAAGCTTTAGTAGAAAGAATAAAGTATGGGGGTTAGAACATGATTTTTCCCATCCATCAACTATATGTATGTATGTTTGTATGTATGCATGCATATATATGTTTAAGGTTTGTGTGACTGGGGGTTGGAACATTGTTCCTTCCATATATCAACTATGTATATGTATACATATGTATGTATATGTGTAAGGTTCCTTCTACCCATCAACTACATAACTACATGTATGTATGTGTATGTGTATATTCTGGGTTCTGTGTGTGTGTTGGAGCTTGCTCCATCTACCAATTGTGTGTATATATGTATGTATGTGGATGTGTGAAATGCTTGGAGCCTACTTGCTGGAGCTTTGTTCTTACCAATTCTATGCGTGAATGTGTATATTTCTATCTGTAGGTCTGTCTGCCTGTATGTATGCACATATGTATGTATGAATGCATATATGTATGTATGTTATATTTGTGTGTATAAAGTTATTGAACTCTGCCTTTTGCTTCATCCACTTACTGTGTGTGTGCACATGTACATATGTGTGTGTGTGTGTATGTGTATGTATGTGTGTGAATTCTCTCATTCTTTCTCTATTTCACCAACCCCAAGGAATTAAAAGATTTTATAGTTTTTCTGTAGGCCAGCCCCAATAAATTAAGCTTTGTTCCCTTAGAGAAAAGTCTGCTGAGTCACTTCTCTAATTGCCAGCTGCTATTGGCAGCAGCTCCTGTAGGTATCTGGATCCACCCCAGTCAGAGGCTCTAAGCACTGACCCTCCAGCAGCTGCCTACCTCAGTTTACCTACCACATGGATGCCAAAGCAGGCCATTGGCACCTGGACCTGGCCAGTAGGTGGGAACCCTACTGATGACCTCTTAGACTCAACTGGACACCTGGGAAAAGTTTAGATTCCAGTCTCTTTTGAGAGGGCATCTATGTCATGGGGTTGAAGGAGAGCCAGGCATGGCCAGCTGGGACTGACAGTTCAGGCATTTCCGTCTCAAGGCAGACAGGAAGAAAAACAGGAGCCAGCAGGATGTGTTCCATGGAAAGCAGAAAGCGGTGGGGCCCATGTCCAGCTGCTCCATGAGAAGATTCCTAATCAGCTTCCGCCCCTGGAGGCCCTGAACTCCTGGGTGGCTGTTACTTTGCACCCAGTCTAGTGTAGACACACAGTAGTGGCAGGCTGGGTGAATGAATAAAGACAGTGCTTCTGTTCCCACCCCTCGGCCTCTCTAGGCCTTGGCTATTCAGAGGTAAGGCATCTGTACTGCAGGGCTACTTTGGCCTTGAGATTCTCGGAGACTATTTCCTTTTACCTTTGCTTTCCTCACTACATAGATTCCCCAGGCTTGTGATAGTTACGATTATTTTAAAATGACAAAGCACATTGTGGAAAGAGATCAGAATGAACGACCTGTGGTCTCCTGCAGCATCATAGGAAATATGTTACTTTTCAGTTGACTCAAAAACTATAAAATGGGGAAGAAGGGCCAGAGCATACCTCAGGGATCAAGTGCCTGCCTCGCCCACTCAAGGCCATTGCTCATATCTCCAGTACTGGACTCACTCAAATTTGATAAATATAGAATGAGCTAGGCCAGAATTAGGGCACAGCAGAGGCCTTGCAGGCGACCATGTGACCTGGATCCTCTCTCTTTAGCATCAGGGGCTGGATACTTGGAGGGAGAAGACAACTTGTCTTCACGGATGGATCGAGCAAAACCCCTGAGTTGACTGTCTAGAAGAGTTCCATTTCCCAATAACCTGTTGGTCTCCTTAAAATCTCTGCATTAGTTTTTAATTCAGTGATAATGCTTTAGGAGCTTATAGCAAAACCTTTCCCTTAAAACATAGCAAAACAAAACTGAAATCAAACCACTGTACATACCATGGTGACAGTGGAGAAACTGTTAGAGAATTCATGTCACCTCCAAAGGGGTTCTCTCACACACACACACACACACACACACACACGCACACACACACACACACACACACACACATACAAACATGCATGCACACATGCACACATGCACGCACCCACGCACGCGTGCGCACACACACACACCCAAACACACGAGGATGTACATACTCACACAAGGATGCAAATGACTCCTCCTTCTCAGGTTCTTTCCACTTCAAATGTTTGGTCAAGACACAAACTGATGTCACGTGTGGTACAGAAATCACAAGTTAAAGGCTTAGTGTTTTTTTGTTTTTGTTTTTGATTTGTTTGTTTGTTTGTTTTGATAACCTTAGATGTGTGTGGGATCCAATTGTGCTTGACAAGAATCCTTGAACAACAAAGCTGCCACAACCCTTGAAGGATTCACAGAAATTCTGGGGTCAACCCCCTCATCCAACATACATGGGAAAATTGAGAATCTACACTCAATTAAAGGAATAGCAGAAACAATGAGATGATTAATAAACCTTCTTCCTTTGAATTTAATATCAAGAAATTCATTCTATCTCCCAGAAAACATCATATGTTTTCTACATATTTTTTGCCCACTGAGCTATCTAATATGTTAGAAGAAATTGAGTTTGCATAGTTTGCAAGTTAATTGAAGAGATTCCTATTAATACTCTGCCACAACAGATCTTCTTGTACTTCAACTTTCTTTCATAGCTAAAGAAGGAGTGAAGTTCCATTTCTGGTTGATCAGAATGCATCTTTTATCTACATGAGGTCAGCCTCAGAGTCACTGACATTGGTTCAGAGGCTGAGTGTGGGTTTGTCAGCAACACAGAGAACAGTGCAATACTAGCTTGAGGGTCCAAACTGAAGGATTGGATACTGAGACCATGCATGTTCTAAGAAAGATCTACACTCCAACTGCCTCTTGGAATTGATCTCTACAATACGGAGATGTCCTGCTTGCCTGAAAAGATGTCTTTTTGTCCCCTGGCTTTTGAGCCATGCCATAGAATCCATCTCTAAAGTGGCATTTGTGGTTAAAGGGGTTGGGCAGTATGGTACCAGTGTGAACTTGGAGGTGTTGTGGAAGAAGGGATCAAGGTCAGCAATGTGGGACAGTCATGTGACAGGCTATTCTTCCAGACTACCATGCAGCCAGGCTCAGCTGACCTAATTTACAAACTACGTTTTATCAGACTATGTCTGTATTTAAAATAAAGGTATGGGGTATGCGGCATATGAGACTTCCCGTTACACATGGCTTGGAGTGTCCACTAAAATTTCTGCAATATGTTTCCTGAGGATACAACGGATCATTGTATGTGTGACAATTAGCCTTGGCTGTCAGCTTGACGGGATCTGAAACCAACTAAAAGGTAAGACACTCAGAGTACCTGTAGGGGATTTTTATAGAGTGAGTATTTGAAGTGTGAAGGCTCGCTTTAAACGTGGAAAGGACTTCCAGTGTTAGTTCAAATAAAAGGTTGTGGAGAAAGGAAGTTATATTTTGGCATGCTTGTTTTCACTCCTGCTGACAACTTCATCTACCCTATTGCTGCCACCACCATTGCTTCTTTTGCTGATATCTGGGCTCAGCTTCCTTGGGATTCCAACATGGAATAAAGACCAGCAACTCACCAGGAATCCTCCCAGCTTTCACCACCAGACTGAAACTGCTGAGATATCCAGCCTTGTGGACTGGGCAGTGTGAACTTTCCAGACCTATCAAGTAAGCGAGTGTAACAAATCTCCTACAATGTAACAAATGACTACACATCCTATTGGTCCTGTTCTCTAGAGGACCTTGAGGAATACAGTGTGTCAGACATCGAAGACAAATAAGCAAGGAGGAAGAATAGGGCTGGAGTGGTATTTGACTTAGGACTGTTAGGAGAATAGTAGAGAAAAATATGTTTGAACAGAGTCCTGTAGTACAGCTGTGAAGACAAGTCCAGTGCTAACACCCCGAGGAGGAAGAGAACATACAGGAAAAAGTAGCGGCATGCTTGATGTGCCCATGGAAAAAGGAAGCCAGCGTGGCTGAATGGAGCAGGTGCAAGAGGGTCACAAGGTCACAGTGACATTGCTCATGGCTCTTCCAAGGCTCCAAGCCATCAGAAGGGTCTTTGGCTTTGCTCTGAGTGAAGTAGGAGTCTCTTAGACTTTTGAAGTGGAGATGAAAACCACCCTGGAACTTCGTTTTAGAGGAGCTACATGGACTACCGTGTTGAGAAAAGACTAAGGTAGGGTAGCGAGATTCCCTTTGTTCCAGGGGATCACTGGAGCTAGAGTGGAGGCTGTGAGCTGCATCTAGGAGACACTTGACAACAGAAGCTGAGAAGCTGCTGATAAATGAGAGGTGGAGGTGGAGAGATCCAGAAATACCTCCAGAATGTCTGATATGAGCAGCCGGAAGGACAGAGACACAGTCCTCTGGGAGAGGATAACTTCTGGAGAGAGGAACACACCAGCCACCGTGAACTCATAAGCCAACCTCACAAGGGTCTGTTGGAGAGGACCTTGAGATCTGAGATTCAGAAAGGAATTCTGGACTGGAGAGAAGCTTTGGTGAACTATACAAGCAAAATATACAGGAATTGTCAAAGGTTTCAACAACAACATCGTCTTTCTCCCTTCATGCTGGGATTTTCAAATTATGCCTGTACATCTGCTTTTATCTATTTGTTTGTTCAGATTCAGGCTGAGGTGTGCAGCTGAGGTGCATCTAGCTCTTACAGCCACTTCTGTGAAATCTCTTGGAATGGCCATATGATGGGGAGAGGGAGGTTCTCCAATCACACAGACATTTGTAGGTGGACGGGGCATGGGTCCCAAGTGGATACTTCAGCCCATCTGCCTTGGCTCCTATCTTCCTCTCTCCCTCTCCTAATTGACAGCAATTTTAATCAGCCGTCAAGTGTCATCCCTGTTGGTCATCTCCGAAATATCTCAGTTCACTGGATAAGTTTCAATTTATCTTCCTTCCTTTGCTTCCTCTCTTACAATTTGTTTCTATCCTGTGGAGGATCAGGATGCTTTCAGACTATAGACTTGAACCTTGAACAAAGGGCAACAAAAACAACCATCACACAACATTTCTCCTCAAAATTCTTAGCAGGAAAATCCTTCTTCCATCTGTCAATCTAACAAGCACCTCTTGGAATGAGAAGTCTGGTGGATAATAGCTTCAGAGCTCCCCTGAGCCTTCTCTGATTTTGTGCTGTCTGTGCTGATATCAGCATCCAGCCCACAGGCTTCTCCGCACTGTCGTACAGAGCACACTGCTACTCACCTTGAGGAGGGCCTCATGCTTCTCCACAGATGGGCTTTCTGTGGCACTCAGTGTGTGTGTGTGTGTGTGTGTGTGTGTGTGTGTGTGTGTGTGTGTGTGTGTGTGAGCCTGCAACTTCATCCTGGATTTTCTTCACAGGTAGGGGAACCAGAAAGTATAGACAGTATAGACAGAGGAAGGATACTGCAGGAGTTTCTGTTAGAAACCTGCCCATAGCTTGTGGCCCATTTTTACACAAGTTGCTGAGGGCAGGGAGGGAAAGGTTCTCAGGGAAGTCAATGACAGGACACTGGGTGATCTCTTGCTTCCATGTGTATGTGCATGTGTGAGTGCCTGTGTGAGTGTGTGTGTGTCCAGGATATTTATTTGAAGGAAAATAACTCAGAATGATAAGCAACGCTAAGAACTAAAGACAATTCTCTGGACATGCTCACTTGCTTGCTTTTGTGAATGGTTGTTTATGTGTTGTTCATACCGACACTCTGTGACAAATTCAACCTGCCCAGGGTTCTGTGGCAGAGGAAAACTGTGCCTTCTGTGGGATGTTATTCCCTCCACATGTGTTCTGACGGTGATGGGCCTTTTTCCATCCAATGGTGAAATGCAAGGGGTCATTATGAACTTGTTATTTACCTTTGTCCTCGTGTCATAGTAGCATATAAACTACCTACAAACTTGCTAACAGCTTACTTTGAAAACTGCACTTTGGAAACATGAGATGCAAAAGAGAAGAGAAAATAAACTCAATATGATGAAGGGTAAGTTTAAAATACTTGGAAGGACTCCCCAGTTTTACTGGGTATATACCATGGCATGAAGCTACTTCTGTGGGATAATTTCTAAGCTAAATAATAATGCTGCTCTCAAACTGGGATTCAGGAAGAGCCTTTCCAGTGTTGCTAAAGATTCAAGGTTGTCTTAGCCCATCACTAACACTAGAGAAATATGGGTATTTCTGCCTTTGAACTAGACTGGCAGAGTCTTGGGAAGGTCATACATGCACACACACAAACTCACATGAGTGCGCACATACACATGCACACACACATATACACACATACATACAAACACATATGAGTGCATATACACATGCACACACATAAATACACATGAGTGTGGACACATACACATGCATGCACATATAAAAACACACAAGTGCACACACATACACACACACTTGAACATGCATATACACACACAAATACACAAACAGTACAGGACTCACATCATCATTCCCAAGTAAGGCTTTATGAATATTACCATTTCTACTTTAAGTCTTTAAAATTCAAATTTTACCATAATGTAATCAGAGTGTATAGTGCAGAGAAGTATTTCTTGGTTTGATTTTAAAAGGCAAACAAATACTTATGACTTTCTCAATATGAGCAGTCTAACATCTGCCAAATATCTTTTTATTCTAGAGTAAAAACAAAGCAAACCTTTAGATTTGCCGAACCTTCATTTTCTTCCTTTGTGTGTGCTTTTCTGGATTCAAATAGCCATGCTTAGATGCTTCGTAAAGAGGGACTCACCACATACAGACTGTCTGGTCTGATTTATCCACCTTTCACTTTAAAAAAAGATTTACTTATTTTTATATTATAGTTTAAGTCTTTTTCCCCTACATATACTACTTACACATGTAAGTGTTCCATGTGTATGTGGGGCTAGAGGAGGCCAAAAGAGAGGATTGCATCCAATGGAACTGGAATCATAGACAGTTGTGAGCCATCATGTAGGTACTGGAAACCAAACCTGGGTTCTCTGCCAGAGGAGACATACAGTGCTTTACAGACTGAGTCACCTCGCTGGCCTCTTCATCTTTTTTTTTTTTAAGATTTATTTATTTATTATATGTAAGTACACTGTAGCTGTCTTCAGACACCCCAGAAAAGGACATCAGCTCTCATTACAGATGGTTGTGAGCCACCATGTGGTTACTGGGATTTGAACTCAGAACCTTTGGAAGAGCAGTTAGTGCTCTTAACTGCTGAGCCATTTCTCCAGTCCTGGCCTCTTCATCTTAATCTTATTTATTTATTTTTTTTAGTATAATCCTTCTCCCAGATTCTCTGGGTACCTCTCTCTGTGTGTCTGTGTCTCTCTCTCTGTCTGTCTCTTTCTCTCTCTGATGGTCTCTCTGAGTCTTCTTAAGGCTTCCTTTTCATCTATCTCTCTCATAGAAGCTGAAGGGTTTATGCAAATAGAAGGGTGTTATATCACTACTTTAAAACCTATCCACATGATCTCATAGTAGAATCCAAAATCCTCAGTAAAGCCTGCAAGACCTTGCAAACTCTGGGTCTGATGACCTTCAGACCTATTGTCTACCACAATAGCCACCCACAAATGTCCACTGTGCTGGGTTCCTTTAGCTCTTGAAGTTGGTTGACACCACCCTACTGGAGGACCTGGCCCTGGAAAATCTTCTCTTTTTATAAGGGTTCATTCTGTTTTATGTGTATACTTTTTTTTTTTTGTCTGCATGTCTGCATATGAACCATGTCGGTGCCTGGAGCCCTTAGGGGCTAGAAGGTGGTCTTGTTCCCCTGAAACAGAAGTTACAGATGGTTGTGAGTCACCAGGTATGTGTTGGGAACAGAACCTCTGTGTTCTATAAGAGCAGCTAGTGGTCCTATTGGGTGAGGCATCTCTGCAACCCAGAAACTTCCCTGAATATCTTGCCTGAATAAAACACATTGTCCCTTGAAGCTATGGCTGAAACACTTGTTAAATAAGACTTCTCCCATTCCTTTTCAGAGCATACCACAGTTGAAAGCTAATTATTTACATGTCTCCATCTAGATGTATATAATTGAATGAATTAAGTTACATGTGTATGTATATCATGGTATGTTGCTTATAACTTGCTAATATACGGTGGAATTAAATGTCCTAGATGTTCTCCTGCAATCCCAGCACTGAGGATTCCAACACAGCAAGACCAAAAGTTCAAATGCATTTGGGCTTCGTAGAGAATTCAAGTTCAGCCTGAACTGTGTAATGAGCTACACACACATGCACACAGACACACTGCCCTCATGGACACACAAACCCACTTACAACTTGAGTAGTACCTCTCCTTCTCTATCCTATACCATGAAAACAGACAATATCTGTCTGCCTCATCTCAGGGTTGCTTTACCTAACATACAACATTAACTTGTGTTAAATACTTAATATCAGGTGCCTTTATATTGATTACTATTCGTTTCTTCAATCAAAGGCCATGGAAAGATGCACCTTTTAAGTGTAAACCAGAGCTATGGTATGCCAGGCAATGCTATCTGGAGACGGGAAAGACAGCTATAGGAAGGAGCATCAGGTGTTCAGTTGTCTCTAACATTATAGTGCATGCATAATTAAACTTGCAGCCATGAGTTAAATAAATCATCAACATGGGTACAGTGTAACCCTCCTGGCTTGAGGGCTGATTCTTCAGACCCTGCCTGCCTCTCATAACCACACCTCTCCGCCCACCTCCTGCTATTTTCCAAGCCTCGCTCCTGGTTCCAGTTACATCGGAAGTCCCACCTCCAGAGACGGAATAAGGAGCTGCTGATTGGGCCGGCATGCTGACAAACTTGGGGGAGGGGTTTTGCCTCACCTATTCTACCTGTTGGCTTGTAACAAAGGGATGATTAAATGGAAGATGACTGGGTGATCACATCTCCTGTTGTCTAATTTTTAAGGTGCCTTCCATGTGGATAAGATATAATTATGGCTAGCCAATTTTCTCCTGACTCCACATTCCAGAAAACTCTTTCCTATCGTTGCTGCTGGCCCGCAACAGTACAGGATGACCACCAGTATTATTTCATTGGCTGTTTCTTTGGTGGAAGATATTAACCTGCTTTTACAGTTCAGCTATATAGTTGCTGGTGTGTGGACTAAACAAATACACCCATTCAATAATAGCAACACAAGTGTAAATGATATTTACTGTCTGTTTACCATGTGTCAGGCTCATTTAAGTCTGGACAAGTCTGTTACATAGTTCCCAGTTTTACCCCATTGTTACCATGTGTCAGGTCTGTTTAAGTCTTGAAAGGTCTGTTACCCATCTCCTAGTTTTAACTCATTGTACATGTTGGGGAATTGAAGCCTGGGAAGCCTTCAGTGGCTTATATGGGCTCTAACCAGTTCTGTGTCACCTGGATCTTTACCTTAGCTCACCCATGCTTGTCAGAACAAAAGGAGAAATCCGGGTGTCCCCTTCACTTTTCTCTTAATTACTGTGCAAGAATTTCTGACTCATAACTTAATAAGACTGAAACATAGTTGTGTGGCCATGGTAAGGAAGGAACAGGTGAAATGTCTCCTGAAGGAGGAGGGCTTTGCTGCAGGACCAGAGTCTGTGCTGGATGGTGATGGTGGCCACACCAAGCAGCATTTCCAGAGTACCCTCTGGAATACAGCTTAAGGACACCAGCCCACCCCCATGTAAGCCTGCTGTTTCCAATTCAACTGGGGGCTCAGATTCCATGGTACCATTTTACAAGTCATTTTTTTGTAAAATAATGAACGCATAGGAATGTTTTTACATTTTCGTGTTAGTTGTGGTGACTCTGTAAAAATGACTGGCTGTGAAAATCCAAGACATTGAGGGGCTATGGTGAACTTCTACTCAAGCCTTCCATCATGTGTTCAATACCTCTGAAAGTGACAGCCAATCAAGGGTGAAATGGAACAGTAAACAGCAAAGGCAGGTTTCAGGTCTAGTGGTGTCTCTCATTCTGAGCTTCAGACAGAATGCTGGATTAAAATGCCGACTCTGATGGATGACACCACATGTCCCAGATGGATTGTTCAGTCTGCTGACAGAGACCATGCTTTTTGCACTAGACATTTCAAGTCAAAAAAAAAAAAATTGAATGTAGGGCAAAGTTGATCTTGGACCCTGGGGACTTCCCTGCTCCGGGATATTCTTGTAAACAGTGAGAGTTCAGGCAAACTATTCTCAGTCCACTAGTCAATCAAGGAATGCAGCCACAGGACAGGCATGGGTGTGACCAGGCACACGGGACACAGCTGACAAGATCTGGTCTAGGGCATCTGGTCTGGCAGAGCCCTGCTGTGACATAGCCCTCTCTAAGATGGACCCTGCCCCTCCCTACTCTGTCACCAGCTGCAGTCCTTTGCTTCAAGTCTTTTTATGCATTGCTTCTCTAAGACCTCCATTACAGTGCTTGGTTCTTCCCCATCCCATCAGTTCCGGGCCCTCTCAAAACCCTGCATTTCCTGATTCTGTCTCTGACTCTCACCTTTCATTCAGAGCCCTTTTGATTTTGCTAGGTAGCTCGAGACCTTCCCTGCAGAGGTCCAAGTGAGCCTCCGTTTCCTCAACCCCCGCCCTCCCTCACTGCAGGACTGTCTTAGTTCCCTGTCACCCACCACCTCCCTAGACTGGAGACCTGGCTCTGTGTCCACATATCTCTACAGGCTCCACACTTGAGATGCTGCCCTGGCATTCTCTCGTTGAGTGGTTTCGCGGGATTAGTGTCAGTCACCTCTTATCCTTTTGCTGTGCCTCTAATTTAAAGAGTCTCGAGAGGTAGAGCCACCTGTCTGCCCTCTACTGTGTCTATTGACAGATTGAGACAGGGCTAATCCTGCTACTGTCCTGTGCTATTTTACCCAGGGGTGTTTCTGTAGCCTTTGAGGCTGACATCGCAGCACTGCCCAAAGTTAGCTGCAGCGAGAGCGTGCTGTGAGGAATGCCTCTCAAAAGATGGCACCTCACTGAGTGACCAGCCTCCGCCATGCCTTCTGCCATGCCTTCTGCAGACAGTTGCTACCGAGTAGCACCATGGGAGCCATATGGTAAGGTGTGAATTGCTTGGCATTGCTCTGCTGCTGCCTAAAACGGTGGCTTCAGAGTGGCCGGCAGGGTCAGTTGTCACAGAATTTGTATCCTAAGAGGGGCTTTCCAAGTGCATTTAAAGACTGGAGTTGATGTTGTTGGATGGGAGAGAGCTTCTCAAGACTGGAATTGATGTTGTTGGATGGGAGAGAGCTTCTCACCACTGCTGCTGTGGCATCAACAGGTTACATGAGAAAGGGCTAATTTGGGTTCATGGTTTGAGGAGTTCTCTCCAGTGGGTGCTTGGTCCCATTCACTTGGGCAGAGTGCCATGGTGGTGGGAACCTGAGAGAGAGCAGCTTCCTCACTCCTAGATACAGCCAGAGCAATGGTTCCCAATACTCCTAGTGCGGACATATCTTAATACATTTCTTCATGTTGTGGTGACCCCCAACCATAAGATTATTTAGCTGCTACTTCATAACTCCCATTTTGCTACTGTTGTGAATCGCAATGTAAATATCTGTGTTTTCCCATGGTCTTAGGGGACACGTGGGAGAGGGTTGTTCACTTCCCATAGATGTTAGATCCTGAGAGCTCTGATCAAATCAGGGGATTATCAGTCTCCATTTGATGAGACCTCTCAGGATCTAATTTTTGGTGGGAACCCAGTCAGAAGCCCAACTACATGTGTGCTTCTATAATCTCCTAGGTGTTTCTTCAAGTTGATAGTAAAGATGAAGCTGCCCTACCACAGGTACCCACCACCATGATGGTCCTATGATGCTCTGCCCAAGCGCATGGGACCAAGCAACACTTCGAGGGAACTCTCTCAAACCATGAACCAACACAGCCTTCTCTTCTTCTCTTAGTGGAACAAAATCACGGCCAGCAAAACATCTAGCTCACTGCTATTTGTATCAATAAAGTTTGATTGTATCATAGCCAGTCATTCAGTTACACATTGTATCGGGCTTTTTTCTCCCTGCAACCACATCAAGAGACCTTAGTAGCCAGTTATCCCTTCAAATATTTCCAGAAAAGTACTTGGCAGCTTTTGAATTAGGATGTTAACCATGAGGTTTGTTCTTTTATAACCACAGCTGCAGTCTTTTCCTCTTGCCATAACAAAATATCCAAAGCTGCATACTTCAGAAAGGAAGCAGGTTTATTTTGGCTCACGGTCATAGGTGTTCAAGAGCATGGAGCTGAGTTCTGTTTGTCTTCTGGTGGAGACATAGGGCTGCTCCAGGCCTGGGAGAGCAGAAAAGGAAGTGCAAAAGTGAGCAAGAGAGATTCGGGGGACAGAGAAGCTGGCCTGCGGTCTAAGCAGTTGTTCCCAGAAGAAACAACCTGATGTCTCAAGAAATACTTTGACCCACGCATGGGAGCTCTTGGGACCTGAGCCTCCCAACACTGGGAATTGTAATCAGAAGGCATGCTGGGTGATGCTTGTTACCAATGCCAGTGGACAGAGGTGGATCTGAAGCGAGGCTTCGTTTGGAGAGTCAGAGATTTGAGAAGGAGGCTAGTTAACACCTGAAATCCGTCGCCCCTCTCATCTCCAGCCAGCAGGCTTCATGGGAGCAGTGGAACGGATCCAGGGCAATCATCACTCAGAGCTTAGCCTTGATCCTCTGGTCCAGAGTGGTCAGCCACAGTTCTGAGACTTGAGACATCTGTGTCTCTTTCATTATCATCTCTTGCACCCTTCCCTCCTCCTCTGGTACTCCTCTGATACTTTTTGAAACACACAGTCTAGTTAGTGTCAGCTGGTATCAACCATCTACTCCTTCCATGCCCAGCTAGGCTGAATAATCAATTCAGAACACTTGAGCCATTAGCATGTGTCTGTGCTAAGGTATTGATAACCTATGCACAGATTGTTTCTACCATACACAATACAAACATGTTCCACTCTCAATCAGAATCAGTTATCCTTCGGAGTTCTGGAGGGAAGACACCACCTGACGAACAGCAGCAGGGGATTCCTGTGATGGCCAGTGAGTTCTGAGTGTTTGCTTGGGAATGGTTCCAGCTAGAGTGGGCCTGTGAAGATCGGCCTCAAAGCAGTTCTCCTGATGGAGGAGAGGAATGAAGAAGTCAGCTCCTCAGCTGTCCTTCAACAACGCCGACGATCTCCAATTCCACAAGGACATGAGATGTTCTCCCTACTGCTTGGCCCCATTTTCCTGTAATAATGGCTTCTTCCTGGATTTATTTTCAGTTGACTTGTTTTCTAATTTCACTTTTCTCCTTGACAACTTGAAAAGTTCTGAAGTGTGTTTTCATGGTGCATCCTTGTTGATTTGATGTTCATGCATGCCTCCTGAGTTCCTGTCAACAAGATCTCTCAAAGGCTTTATTTCTGATTAGGGTAGGGCCCTGCCATCCACAAAGATACATTCTAAGATCCAGAGTGGATGCCTGAACCCCAATATGATCAAACTCTATATAAAACCACAATAAAATTAATTGTATAAACCAGACACAGCAGAAGAATAACCAGTACTAATAAAATATAACAACTCTAACATGGGCTGATGTGAATATGGGCTCTTGCCTCTGCCTCTGCTTCCATCTCTTCCTTTCTCTCTGCTCCAATGCCACAGAGGCGGGACACAGAGCTTTCCCAGTGTGGCTGCACTTCCCAGAGAGGCAACCCCTATTCTAGGTGGCATGGAGCAAGGAGCGTGTGAGATCTCCCTACTCAGAATTGTGAGTGACAGGCAATGCAGTTCTCAGCTGTTTCCTTCTGGAATTTCCCATTGAAATCTTTGGACTGCATCAAATCCCAGGCAATGCTTAGAAAATGAAATCACAGTTAATGGGAGGCCATTGCACGATTTCTTTACTTAATATTGTCAGCACCAAACCACAGCTCTCATCTTAAAGGGAACAAGAGCTAGCTTATCCTGGAGCCATTTTGAGTGGCCATGGTCCAGGGACGCAGATTTCTTTTGCCCTAAATTGCACGTTACAATTTGGGAGTAGTTCCACCAAGCTCTTATATATTTTTTACGGAACGAAGAAAGCCATAGATCAAAGCAAGTTTAGAATGCATTGATAGGCGATGCAGAGATGCTGCAGCAATATGGGGAAGCTCCTCTATAGATCTTAAATAGAATGTGATGACATGCTTAGCTTTGGGGTTAGGGGGAGCTGATGGCCTGCTAATGGATTCCAGAGCACTTTTATGTATTAGTCAAAGAATGTTAGACCGGACACAGAGTCGGGCAAGGAATGGTTGTTCTAGAGCTAGAGATGGTCCAAGACAAGGTAATTAGCCGCTGGACCTGCAACATTCCAACCTTCCCACTCAAATCCCAATCAGTCCATCAGTTTCTGCTGCACAGCTTCCTTCCAGGTGATCTCGTTCATGCTGTACCCTTGGGTCACCTGTCATGCTTCCATTTCTCCACTCACTCGTCTACAAAGCATAGAGGAACACCTTAATAATCTTTATGCAGTCTGTGCTCCTTTAGTCTACCCAGAGTTGGCTTCCATCTCAATTTATCATTCATCCTGCCTTCTGGCTGAAGTCCACAAGCACTTCAGGCACGCCAGTCATTTTGAATCATTGTGTGCGTGTTTGAAATGTCTTTGATTTGAAAAGTATGTTAGTGGTGATTGAAAAATGCCTTTAGCTTTTAATTCACTTAAAATATCTGTTATTTCCTTAAATGAGGGTGTGCCTATGTGTACATGTGTGTATGTGCATGCATGTGTGCATGCATGTGTATGCATGTATGTATGTGTGCACATGTGTGTATGCATGTGTGTATGTGCATGCCATGATGCATGTATGGAGATCTGAGAACAACTTGTGGGAGTAACTTCTCTCTATCCACCACGTTAGCTCTGGGGATCAAGCTCAGGCCAGCAAGCTTGGCAGCAAGGGCCTTTGCCCATGAGATGCTGGAGCCTTTCAGTGCTGTGACCTAGCAGAGAGAGGTGACACCCTAATTGCCATGAAAGGAATTACTGCTGGTCACAGGGAGTCAGCTCACGTGGAAGTGGGCTATTACACAAAGAGTAATATAAGACCCCCCCATCTTATGCATTCTTATATCCACTCCCACCATTGGGACACCTTATACCATTGGCTATTACCAGAGCCAACAGATGCTAACACGCTACTCACAGACATTCAGAACTAGAAACAAAAGAAACCTTGTTTCTTTACACATTGTCCAGCTGCAGGTGCTTTGTTACAGTGACAGAAGCAGACTAAGGCAGTAAATATCTGCTGCTTGGTATTTCTGTTACCTAATTTCAGTTCTAATTTTGTTCTGTTGTCCATAAGCTTTGTTTCTGTGTAAAGTGAATTTTGGCTGCTAAACGTCAGGTGACGAATCCTCCCAAGCCTAGATTGTAGGATGTAGGGAGTAGGTAGTCCAGGGAAGGGCTGAATGGGCTTCTCACCAGTGTCTGCCTCACCCAAGTGGGACTGCTTTAAGCTAAGTCTCGGGAGTCAAGCTTTAAGCATCCTTTTGGTGCAGATGTGCACCGCATGTTTTCGGAACACACAGTATGTCAGCTTTTTTCCCCACTTCCTCTTTAGTCTGCTGATTCAGCACTTTCAGCCTGGGGAACAGGCATGGATCCTGGCCTAGGGACAAGGTCTTGGGGAGAGGTCTGATTTGGGGGCATTTCAGGTTCAGCCCTCATTGCCCCTGTGCTCTCAAATGTCATGAGAACATGGCTCTCCTGCTCGATTCAATTTGGTAAGGTCTTTGTTAGGATAATGGCTGCCTCAGAGACTATCTTCCCTTTGAATTCCCTTGTAAGAACATTGCTTCGTCTGATTTTTTTTTCCTTAACTATGATACCCAGACTGTTTAGCTGTTAAAACAAGTGAATTGGGTCTCCATTCAGATGTTTTTCATGGCTACAGAGACAAGAACTTGCACACTTTCAGAAAGTGCCAGTTCAGATGCCTGGCTTTTGAGTGACTTTAAGTGTAAACAACACAGAAACAGTCTAAATATGAATGTTTCTGGCAGCATTTCATAAACTAGGATTTAACAAAATGGCTACCACATGTGCTTTGATACAATAAGATTGCAGCTCATTACAGACATTAAGTGGAAGAGAAAAACAAGCTTGGAAGGCATCCTGATCCCACCACCCATAAACCCTCACATCTCAGTATGTCTGATCTTGCCATGTTTAGAGGGCTTATTACCTCATAGTTTAGAGGCCGTTGTTCACAATCACTGACCTTCACCACCAGCCTCATCTTTAATGCTTGTCTTAGTTAGAGTTTTACTGCTGTGAACAGACACCATGACCAAGGCAACTCTTATAAGAACAACATTTAACTGGGGCTGGCTTACAGATTCAGAGGTTCAGTCCATTATCATCAAGGTGGGAACATGACAACATCCGGGCAGACATGGTGCTGGAGGAGCTGAGAGTTCTACATCTTCATCTGAAGGCTGCTAGCAGAATATTGGTTTTCAAGCAGCCAAGAGTAGGATCTTAAAGCCCACACCCACTGTGACACACCTATGCCAACAGGGCCACACCTTCTAATAGCTCCGTTCCCTGGGCCAAGCACATGCAAACCATTACAACTCACATAACTTAATTGGAAAATGAGAATTTCTCCTTTGAAGTGCAGAGTCTTCTTTTCTATTCTGAGGTCACTGCAGATCAGTTGACTACTTGTAAGATATATTACATTCCTCTGTGTAATCTATCCTGGTGGATCTAATCAAAAGAATCCACTCAGAAAGCCACAAGGGAGTCGTAATTGAAGGAGCAGCACCATCCCTGAGCTGTGGAGTGTCCAGCGATAAAGGATGAAGGCCGTGCAGAAATGACACTGCCATCATTTAAATGGCACTGCAGGCTCTGTCTGGGCCTCATTTAACAGAGTGGTAAGGCAGGATGAGGAGCGAAAGGACCATTTGTATTTTACAAATAACAGGCTTCAGTAAGCTTCCCATGGCTCCAGATCTCTGGAGGTCAATCTCTGAGACAGTGAGGGAATCTCACATACCTCAGGCTCCTTACAAAGGCTCAAACTGGCCTTCTTGACTCATGCAGGTAGACTGCAGTAAGCATGCGCTTTCAACCAGATCACCAAAATCTCTGTAAAATAATGACAACTATCTACCAATCTGAAGTAGCGTACAGTTGTGGTACCCTTTCTACAAGAGCCCGGAAGACCTCTGGGATGGGAGATGAATGTAAGACTGGGAAACTGTGGAGAAGGGAGTCAGGAAATGTGAGAAGAAAAGGGATTCCAGAGACAAACAAACAGGAACACAGGTCAATGATCTCAGGACTGCCACGGGAAGCTTGGCTATCTCCAATTAGAGGCCAGTGGGCAGAAGAATGCTTATCTATGCCTACTTCAGTGAGAAGTGTAGGTGGATTACACCCCCATTTAACTTACAGAGTCAAATGAAAGATCGAACTCCTCTAGTTAGCCTGAATTGTCAACTTGACAGCACCTAGAGTTATCTGATAGGAGAGGCCTTAACCAAGGGATTATCTGGATCAGATTGGTCTGTAGGCATGTCTATGAGAGACTATCTTCAAATTAACTGATGTAGGAGGACCTAGCCCACTGTGGGTGGCACCATTCCTCAGTAAGGTGGTCCTGAGCTATATAGAAAAGTCATCTAAGCCTGAGCCAGCGAGCCAGGCAATGAACAGGGTTTTCCATGTGGTTGGTTGTGAGATGACTCCCTGTTAGAGAAAGTGCTGTGTGGGATAGCAAGCAGTGTTGCCTTCAGTTCCTGTCCCCATGTTCTGCATGGAGGGACTATGACCTCAAGTGTAAGATGAAATTGGCCCTTTCTGCCTGAGCTGCTTTGAGGGTTTCATCACAGCAAGAGGGGAAACTCCGACCACTGCACTTCAGTCATTGAGCTGCAGCCCCTTCGAAGACAGAAAACGCAGGCTCTGTATCACGAGGGCCTATTCAACCTGTATTAACTCACAGAAGGCACCCCAAGCCATCCCTGCAACTTGCTAACTATGACACCCAAGGGTTGCCAGGAAAATCAAGCATGAGATCACCACTGCAAGAGAAGTAAGAGTTGTTCCACTTGACTCTGTGTGATTCCTGGATCATCTGTGATGGCCAGTCCTCGATGGAAACCTCTCTGAGTTGACCAGGGAGAGAGAGGAGTCACCTGAGTGTGGGTGGGTATGTTCCATGGGGCAGTGCCCTACAGCTGAGAACCAGCATCTACTCTGGTTCCTCTTGGCGGATTCAATGTGAGCTGCCTTCCTCTCCCACCATTAAGCCTTCTCTATAATGATAGACCACATCCTCTTAAGAGGATGCTTAGAAGAGAAGCTTAGAAGGTTCTTGGCTCTGAGGCAGCTTCTAAAGCATTTCCAAGATCATCAAAATTCAAAAGCGTACCACAAACTTGGTAATTCAACTATGGAGTCCCAGTATCTGAACCTGGATTCTCACCACCAGGTTGACCTCTGACCTTTGACTTGATACCAGCTGACCCGAATCACTATAGCCCTTCCATTTCCTCCCCATTCATCTTAGCACCATGTGAAGAATCAGCTTATGAGGAGAAAAGGGGTTAATTTGGCTCACATTTCTGAGGGTTCTAGTTCATCACCAAGCAGTCCTAGCCTTTAGGGCTTTAGCAGGGAGTTTATACCCCGGTCGGTGTATATAGTGGCACCAATATCTAATCTCGAGAGCCAAGGATCAGGGGAAGAAGGGAAGGGGTGGAGTGTCCCATAGTCCCCTCTATAGCTTCCCACTAGACTCTACCTCCTAAAAGCCCCACCACATTCCAATACACCACAAGCTGTAACCATGACTTTGGCATGTCCACCCTTGCTGGGACGGGGGGACTCACACAAGTCACCCTACGATTCAGCCTGTCCCGTACTGGGATATCACCCCACACATATGTGCAAGAGGAGCCAGATGGAAGCAGTAAAGGAAATGCTCATTTTCAGAGATGGTAAGAAAGGACATCAAAAGGGGAACCCCACCCTCAAGAAACTACCAGATCGTTTCTATGCAAGGCCAGTTTAATAAATTATAGCAGTGAGTTGGGAGGGTGATGTCAGATAAATGAAATATTTAACACGATGTAATAATCCCTCCGGTGATGTTCGAATGTTCACATTTGTTAATTTAAAGGACTCCCCGATGAGACAGCTGAGTGCTGGAACACGCTGGAAGGCTGTTCTCTAAATCATGGCATCCCCTAAATTGAGAAAGGTAGCCTTCATCCTGGTCCTCCCTAAATCATGGCATCCCCTAAACGGAGAAAGGTAGCCTTCATCCTGGTCCTCCCAGGGGTGGATGTAACCCTCAGCTGGACTTTAACAAGAAGTGGACTTAAGAACACCTACAAATTCCATCTCTCCCCCTTCCCTTCCCTCTCTCATCCCCCTCCCTTCCCCTCCCCTCTCCATCCTTCTCTCCCTTCCCTCCCCCTCTCCCTCTCCATTCCCTTCCCTCTCCTCTCCCCCTCTCTCCTCTTCCCCCTTTCCTTTTCTCTACCCATTTTCCTTCAAGCCCACGAGGCTGCTGATAAAATGGCCTTCATTCATCTCTGCCTTATACTGCCTGCAAACTATAGAGACCTACAATAAATACCCCAGCCTGGTAGTGTGCAGTTTGCTCAAAAAGCACAGGCCTGTTCAGAGGTTCTCAGCTCTCCGGTTTCTAATTAGTGCACAAAATCCAAAAGAAAATAGAAAGCTGGTCTCAGAATTTCCAGACTCACACCAAACAGCTGTTATTTGTAGAAGACACTGCTTCAAGATGATTTGTGGATTAGGCAAGGGGTATCATCTCTCACTTAGCCTCATTCTACAATCATCCAGGATCATGGGCCTGAGGGAGGCAGAGACAACCATTGCTGTTTTCATTCATCTCCTCAGTCCGAGTCCTTCCCCAATACAGCTGCAAACTCATGGAAGGGCCAGGTGAAGGGCCAGGTGGACCATCTGTGATATGGAGGTGTGTGGCTCCTGCACCTGCTAGTAATGCTGGATTCTTCTACCCACCCTCCAGGTACACTTTCCCTTGGGAGCAAACTGCACATGCCTCCTTTCCCAATTAAAAACAAACAAACAAACAAACAAACAAAAATAAACAAAGCTAGAGACTATGGAAGGCTAATTCTTGTCATAAGCAATTCATTGCTTATGGCTTTTGAGCTGTGGGCAAATTTCAGGCTATGCATTTAGGTTACAAAAATCATCTAATTAGCCAGACCCAAAGAGCATGTCCCTTCCTGCCTGGACATTCGTGGTGCTTTGTCTAGTATTTCTGGTTGATATCAGGAAAGGATGCCAAGCAGACAGTTTGGGGCGGTGGCCAAGTAGCTATCAAAGGCTGGGGAATAATCAACCGTTCTGTTGGCAAGGCTAGCGGGGCTCATTGAAGCCTTTGGAGGCCAAGGGCTATTGATTTCACTGGATGTACTGATGAAGTGTTTGTATCAGATCAGAATCTGATGGGAGATACATTATCTTATTTAGCAGAGGGCTTGGAAACAGCTGTTTTGAAGCACCCTCTGCCACAGCTGATCATGGCAAGCCACTGACCTGCCCCGGGGCTTCTGGGAAGGTCAGGCAGAGTGGGATGAGCCAGCTGGAGAGTGAAGACCTTCGCTGATGTCTATAGTCACTTGTCACTGTGTTTCTGTTTGTGTACTTGTCTGTTCTTTTGTCTCGAGTCTCTAGGCCAGACATCCTGGTAACACAAACTGTGAGAGAGTTCTGATGTGGGGCTTCTGAAATATTTTTGTTTCTGATGCCCAGTCTCTCTCTATGGCTCATCATCCAACATGGGAAGGCTCCTTTGGAGGTGAGGGCATGGGTCCTGCTTCCCTAATCTATCCCCTCTTTGCCTGGCCCTTAGCCTCCCTCCTACATCAGTTTGCATACCCCCGTTCCCCAGATAGTTTATCTTTACCTCTCCATCTCTTCCATTGCTTCCCCTTTATATATTGCCCAGTATTTTTCTCTTCTGTCTACAAGGTGAAAATTAGTAGAAAATAAGAGGCCCCAAAGAAAACATGTTTGAAATAGAGTGGGCCTTCTGCCATCTGTGAGCTTTTTCTGTTTGTTTGTTCAATTTGATATTTAATCAAAATTCAATAATGAGCATGGGAAAAACTAGAGCTCATTAACTTTCACCTGGGGGATTCTTTTGTAATATTTATTTTTTATTTACACTGTTGTGTCTGTATAAGTCCATGCCACTCAAATTCATTATCCTTGGAGGCTGGAATATGGCATTGGATACCCTGGATTTACAGGAAGTTGTAAGCAAGGGGATGTGGCATTGGGAGCTGCAAGCCAACCCCTGTGCCCTTGGGTTCCCCCTGTGCCCTTGGGTTCCCCCTGTGCCCTTGGGTGCCCCCTGTGCCCTTGTGTTCTCCCTGTGCCCTTGGGTTTCCCCCTGTGCCCTTGGGTTCTCCGTGTGCCCCTGGGTTTCCCCGGTACCCTTGTGTTCTCCCTGTGCCCTTGGGTGCCCCCTGTGCCCTTGTGTTCTCCCTGTGCCCTTGTGTTCTCCCTGTGCCCTTGGGTGCCCCCTGTGCCCTTGGGTTCTCCCTGTGCCCTTGTGTTCTCCCTGTGCCCTTGGGTTCCCCCTGTGCCCTTGGGTTCCCCCTGTGCCCTTGTGTTCCCCCTGTGCCCTTGTGTTCTCCCTGTGCCCTTGGGTTCCCCCTGTGCCCTTGGGTGCCCCCTGTGCCCTTGGGTGCCCCCTGTGCCCTTGGGTTCTCCCTGTGCCCTTGTGTTCTCCCTGTGCCCCTGGGTTCTCCCTGTGCCCTTGGGTGCCCCCTGTACCCTTGGGTTCTCCCTGTGCCCTTGGGTTCTCCCTGTGCCCTTGGGTTCTCCCTGTGCCCTTGGGTTCTCCCTGTGCCCT